>NW_006263570.1:1137330-1148202 GCF_000469605.1 Apis dorsata
TACGATTCACTTTTATCCGGCTCTTTTCTTTCTCTCTCTCTCTCTCTCTTTCTTTCTTTCTTTCTTTTCCTTTATATCTTTCTCCCTCTTCTCTCTAACCTCGCTGTTCAACGTGGCGCGAATCAAAACACTCTCGATCCGGACTTGCCGGACGATTATCCGGGGGAAAAACGAAAGTTAAAAGCGAATTGGACAAACTGGAGACGAAGGGGATGCATTGCACGGAGATCGAAATCGTGATAATCGGAACGTTGCTGTTGCGTCGCGTTTAATGTACTTATCATTATCAGTATTAGTACACACGTGTTAATATATTCAGATGTTAACTCTTAGGACTCCTATGTCGAGGGACATCTATGTGGCTCAACATCACATTTTTTACACCAATTGCAATGTCGAACTAGACTCGATATCATACAACGCAGTTTTTAAAATAATTTAAAATGTTTTTTTTTTCTTTCAAAAAAAAAATTTGTAATACTTTATACAATACTTTATTAAGACCTCTTTTTAGATCTTTTTTGGAAAATTAATTAAGGGGTTGTTGCTACGTAAAAAAAAAAAATTAAAGAATGCAAAAAAAAATTAATATACTTGGAAACTCGATTCTAAGTCAAGAAGTCAAAGCAAACATTAATGTTAATTACTCAACAAATATAAAAATCTATATCTTATATTCTTATCTTTTCCTAATGTTAATATAAGAATATAATTAAAATATAAAATAACAAATTAATAATAGAAATTATTCTTCATTTTCTCATGCATTTAATAGATAATATAAATATAATTTAATTAATATTGATAATAGTGATTGAAATAACAATTGTAGATTCTAATGTTTAAAATAATTCAGAAGAATCTTCTTCATTTAATTTATAGTTTAAAAATTGAATAATTTAAAGCCAAAAAAACTTTACAAAAAAAAATTCTATAAATTAAAAATATAATAAACTAAAAATTCTATAAATTTCAAATACAATTTTCTTAATTTTCTTATTATATTAGATTTCAATTATTAATTTTATCGTGTTATTATATTCTATTATCATTCTCTATTATTCTGTCATTTATAATTCTATAATTTTCTAATTAAATTACATTGTACCAAAAATATTGAGCAATGATGTATATAAAATTGAACTAATTGAAGAAAATCTATAAATTTTAAATACAATAAATATAATTAATCAACGATACACATTATTGCACTATCGATATTATCTTTGATTTATGTTTAGAAAGTTGCTTTCAACGCAACGAATCGAGATTTATTGCAACTAAGGTTGATTTTCATATGACACTGTTACAAAATCGTTATCAAGATTCATAGTTTCGTTACGGTTTATATAACGATACATATAAACTATAAAAAAACATTGACATATAAAAAAATATCGATATTGAACTATATTATTTTTTGTAAGCTAAATCCACATTTATCAAAGTCTAAATGAAAGCGTATAATTCAATCGGTGTATTTATATTTATAAAGTGAATGATAACATATAAAATCTGTAAAATATAATATTTGTAAAATATAAAATATTAAATTTAAATATTTAAATCATGTTCTGTATGCTTCAAAGAATTATTACAAATTTCAACGATGGAATTTATAATTTCTCACAACCTAAAATATTTTTTTATAAAATCACAATTTATTTCATTTTTTCAAAAAAATTTTATGTTGTATTTTTAATGAGATAAAAGAATAATATCTGCGTAATATATTTTAATACATAACAAAGAATTTATTTCTTTATCAATTTTAAAAACTTCTATCATTCTTATAATAAGTAAATATTTAAAATTCGAAAAAGTTTCCAAGTAAGAGTACAAGTAAGATTAAATTATCATAATTACAATTTATAGAGAAAAATTAAATAAAAATTTTGATAATCAAACGACCCATACATATAAGAATTTTTTGGACAATATTTATCATATAGAAAAAGTAAAAAAATATAATTACTATTTAATATATTATATTTTTTATATTCTTTTGAACTGATGTTAAAGATCAATTATTACATCTAAAAATTATCACATCAAAGAATTATCACACTTAAAAATGACTAACAAGAAATGAATTGAATAATAAAATCATTAAAAATAAAGATCATATAAATTAACATTAATCAAGTTTTATTAAATGGAAAATCTTTTTTTGAAAAAAAAAATTGTCTTGAATATAAGAAACGATTATCGCAAATATTAATCACGATATCATTGATTATAAATAATTAAAAATTTTTAAAAACCTGGAAACTTGATACACTATTACTTACAATTTAATATAATATCTAATATAAGAGTTCAATTCTGTTTCTAATTGCATTGATATATAAAATCTTTTTAATTTCCAACGCGAACTGTATTATACTTCTCAAAGAGAAATCGTAGAAAGCTCTTCCAATAGAAGATTTTATGGAAGCACCACGATGCCTCATTCCCTCGCGAAGCTGCGCGTTGGATTATTTATTGCGTCATTAATCAATCAGGTTTTTCCTCGCGGTACTGTAAAGGGCAAGAAAATGCAATATGGAAATGAATGTAAATCGTAAAAGGCACTACCGTGGATGTTCACGCTGTAACCGTGAAATGGCTCGCAACAGCCGGTCTACGTGAAAGTCCATAAAATGAAATTGTTGCAGTTTCCGGATGCACTTTAAGGTTGCCTTCAAGACAGCGAATTGTAACGCGTTGCATCGATTGCGTTTCAGTTGCAATTGTTTAACGATCGGCGTTACGAGTCGGCTTAACTTTACAGTTCCAAGTTAAATTGTAAGGTTATTGCATTATTTATAAGTGACAGAATGCGACTAAATAAAGAAAATTAAATGTTTCGAATGGTAAAATTAAATGTTTGAAAAAATAAATAAATAAAAAGAAAAAGGAACATCATCAAAATATAATGTAGAACAATTTTAAGATTAATAACTATTTTTTAAATGTACTATTATTTAAGTTTCCTAAAAAAATCAAATAACGAAAACAAATAGACAACGCCATAAACATATGTAGATTACTTGAAAAAATTATAAAGCAAGATTCAGATATGTTTACACAAAAAAAATATTATACTTATTGTTATCAAAATGATATTTATCGAAATGAAAACGAAATGAAATGGAATATAGAAGAAAATGGAAATAAAAACCAATATTATAGATTATTAATTTACATTATTAATTCATGAGCAGTATCATTGATAACTCTACTGAAGAAAAAAGAGATTAAATTTTCTTAAATATTTAACTACTCATTGCATTTATATATTGACATAAATAACACAAAATTATCAAAGTTTCAAAAAAATATTTCAATTCCAAAGATATATACAGAAAGATTTAATTTCAAATTTTAACTTTTAACTTAAAAATTAATAATAAATAAATATTGCATCTACTTGTTATATCGAACATCTTTTAAAAAATCCAATTTTTCTTTCTCTGTCCGAAAAGAGTCAATAATAAAAAGTCTTCGTTACATCGGAAAGTACTCAAATAAATGAATCTTCCAAGATTTCATTTGATCAGATAGGACATGCATCCACCTACACCTGTTAACGGCACTTTCATAGCTTGCGACAATTTTATACTTTATCGTATGCTCGTGGTTTAGTGGCAATCGCCATTCGAGAGCTTTACAATGTCTGGTTTACGAACTCTCGAAAGCGAACATGCGGATTCACCCCTCGTCATCCGTCTCTCTTCCTTCTCCTACATTTTCACCCCCGTTGTACGACCGAGAGTGTGTTTCTAGTTTACGATGTAGGTCATACAGATTGAACGAAGAGAAACCACAGAAATAGGTACAGTTACTCCCAAAAATATTTGATACAATATATATAAAATAATATATTGTATATGGTATAACATTGATTAATTTATAGAAGAATTTAAATTATTTCTTTCACGTATTTAAATTGATAATTGATCAACAAATTCAAAATGTTTTATTATATTTGGAAAAACTATGTATTTAAGCATTAAATTTTGTAATTTATTATTAATTTATTAAAAAATATTTTAATAATTAAATTTTATTATTTTATATTTATAAATATGTAAAGTATATGATATTTCTGATGAATCTAAAATTTTTCATGAGAAACCAATTTATTAAATACATTTCAAAATGCAAAATTAATCATCGCATGAAATTATTAAATCGTACATCATATTTCTGACTTAAAATCACGTAATCATAATGTATCTTTAATCATATGATTAAATCTTCGTATTCGCGTAAAATTATACCATTTCTCTTCGAAATGAAACAATTGAAAAAGAATAAAAATAACTATATCATATCTCAAATCGACTTTCTTTTTTCCACATTACAAATATTCGTAAAACATAGATATTTATTATCCCTATAATTGCTTCCTGTGTTGTATAAAAACAAAACTAATTGGCGACATGAAAATATATTAAATATTTCACGATCAGTAAAAAAGAACCATCAACCTCGTTTCTATCTATCATGAATCATAATTATACGGCGATGACAGAAATCGTTTTACGAGAAAAAAAGTATCGAAAGAGAATCATTATCCACGAAAACAACGGATTACAATGCGAGGAGTGTAGAGATCACAGATAAATTTACCATAATTTGCCAAGAAGGATAAAGTTTACAGGCAAATTTAGCAGATACACGTCAAAGTATACAGAGACGAGAGAAAACAACATTCTCTCGCTTTGTCTATGTTTCCTTTCTCCCTCGATCCACCCCCACAAGAGTGGAGCAACACGCCATCTCCCTTCCTTAAGCTCAGAGAGCGTGCAATAGAGCATACGATGCGTCTAGACAAAATAATGATTTGGATTTCAATACATTTGCATTCATTACCCAGGGACACCTCTTCTGTCGTACCCTCTCCCTCTCTGCTGCTCCCGTTTTCGTCTCTGCAAAGATCCCCTCTACTATTCCGTTTCATGTCTCGCAGAGTTACGCTCGTTATCATACGAATGCTCTGGTCGTGCCGTCGGCGCTCGTTTCGTTGCTGTCGAAATGCGATGCGGCCGGACGAGTAAGCAGCACTACCAGAACCAGCTTGCTGTCTGGCTTTTGCAAACATATGTACCGTGTCCATGGATAGACACGTATATGCATATGTGTGTATCGGCAAAATATCGGATGGATCAGTCAGAGGGTGATCATCTGTGATTCGATAGTGTGGAGGCAGAGGAACAGAGAAAGCGTACAAGAGGATGAGCAACGATAATACTAGCAGCAATTGTAGTTTTTAACGCTTTGCCTAAAAAAGGCAAACGAAATCAGATTGCGAATTTACAGCGGCCTATCAATCGAAATGTTCGATTTAGACAAAAGTAAAAAAAATTTTAATTATAATTATCGAAGGAAAATTATTTTAATACCTTGTGCAAATATATTATAATAGATATAAGACGAATGCGAACATTATTAGTTATATTATTACTATATATTAGAATATGAATTCCATTATTAATCATATATATTTTGATGATATAACTGTTTTACGTGTTTTGATTCAGCAAATTTTTTTTTAATTTTATCGTAAGTACATCATTAATAATAGTTTATATATCATAGTTTAAAAGAAATATTTTTTTCGTTTATTTTGGAGAAATAATTGCAAGCATTTATTGGTTATTTGAAAAATTAAAAATTATATAATTGTATATTATATAATTTATTATAAAACTTGAAAAAGAAATTTAAACATCAAATTGATCACAAAATATAAATTTTTTTCTTTTCTCATTTTATTCATACAAGATTGATGTTTTTAATAAATTTTTCATTTTATCTATAAAATTATTAAAAATATTTTTATTTTGCAAATTTGATGGTTGAAAAAATTTTTTAAAAATTAAAAAAAAATATGTTTTTTGATATTTTCTCTTTAAATTTTAAGTTGCAATTTGTTTAAAGTTGTGATCAAGAAAAGTAAATCAAAAAAATTAATAATTTATACATTATTTGAATGTCTTAAATCGATAAACTTTTTTGCAATAAATTTGAAATAATTTTGCAATAAAAATCAAGTGACTTTTGCATAATAAACGATATAAAGAACATCAAACAAATATTTATTAACTATATTTTTTTAAAATGATATTTTTTAAAATTTCATAAATATTTTAAAATATATTATTTATTTATATTTAAATATAAATAATTCTATATACTCATTCTTTACCAATAATATTTTTTTCACAATAATACATATGTATATATCATTATAGAAAAGATAAATATTTAGGATTAAATATTTAATTTATTTTATATTTTTATTCATTTATTTTTTAATGTATTTTGATTTCAAAAAAAATATATATAACATTGATCTATATTGACCACAATGATGATGTTCAAATAATGAATGATCATGCATTTTATATTTCTCAACATTTTTTGCTTTGGTTTCACGTGTAATATCGATACCATGAATTTACTAATCCGAAGAATATTCCATGCAATTGCGAATTGACATCATCGGAATCGCGGATAGAATAATATTCTAATATTCGAAAAAAACATTTTTTATCGATATATCATTTACATATTATAACTATTAGATTTTATCGTTTATTATTAGATAATAGATTCTAAAAAAACATTTTCAAAAGCTAATGAAGATATTTAGAACAAACTTTCGGATTAGAAATATTCATCTTTAAATTAATGGTTTGTTTCATTTATTTTTATTTATTATCATCTGGATTGATGATATTTATGCACTTATAAAAAATTTAAAAATAGAATTTTGAATATGTATATAATGTAAAAGAATGTATAATATATAATTTAAATAAAATCACTATTATAACATAAATTATAATATTATTAAGTGAAACATATCTCTACTTAATTTATATAAATATTTGCAATCTTGTTATATCAAATAAAAATTTAGACTTAAATAAGAATATAAATAAATAGTTTTTTTTTTTTTTGAGAAAGAAATATCTTTTGTCTTTTATTAAAAAATAATTCATGCTAAGATTTACGTTCATGAAATAAAGATAACAAATAAAAATCGACGGATTCTATTTATTTATTGAATTTATGAATCATAAAATTGTGAAAAATTATCAAATATTCTATCATTTCTAAATATTCTACATTACAAAGATTATAAAATATTTTAAATTAAGACAAAATTCGTTTTGTATATATTATAATAATGATAAATTTTGTATATATATATAATAAATTGATAAAATAATACAACTGTTTAATAATTTTTTAATATTTTAATAATCATATCATTAATTACTCTATTATTTTAAACTTTATAATAGTTTTAAGTTAGCTTTTAAAATAAATAAAAATATATTATAAAAAAAGCAGGACTTACCGGTTCAATTGGACCATCTCTTTCCTTTCCTAATGATTGTCCCTCAGACCAGCCCATTTTTGATAGAAGTTTAAATCCTCTGTTGTCCTTTGCGATAGAACTATAAATAAAATCATAATATAAAAATTAAATATTGCAAAAAATATAAAAAAAATTGTATGTATAAAATTGATGTATAAAAATAATAATAATTATTATTATTATTATAGTGATATATATTATATATCACAATATAATTTATAAAAAATTATAAAAAAAAACTTAAAAAAATAAAAAACTTAAACAAAGATCGAAAAAAACGAAAGTTGATTTATGTTTAATCATATAATAATCATAATCATATAATATCTAAAGGAAGAAAAAATTTATAAATTTTTTAAATTATAAATAAATTTATAATTTATATATAGTGTATATATATATATATATATATTATTAAGAATTAAATTAAGAATTTTCATATGATAATTTTTTAAATTTAAATTTTACAACAAATAAATTACTTACATGTCCATTGAACTTTGTTGTGTTTTAGCATGATGATTTAAAGAACCAACGCATTTTCTACGACTTTGCGCTCGATCTTGATATCCTGATGCTACTTGACTAGCAGTTGCAACATTATCTTTTTCTACACCAAACTTATGTTTCAGTCGCCGTAATTCTTGTTTATGTTGCTGCTTTTTAGAAGATTTATTTTCTTCTGCATTACTATTTTGTTGAACAAGTCCTGGTTCACAATGACCACAAGTTTCATTTCCATTGTGAATGTGACACAATAATTTTGTAGTTCCAACTTGCACAATTGAACCATGCGAAACTTCGTGAGGATCAGATTCTTGTTTAGCCACAGATAATCTTTTACCATTTAAAAATGTACCGTTTCTTGATCCCAAATCAGTGATTTCATATATTTTCTTATCTTCATTATATAAAAAACGGGCATGTTGCTAAAATATTAATTATTTTATGTATACTATATTACTTACATTTATACAAAAAAATTTTTTTATTTTTAACTTAAGGATGTTTAGAAATGCTTACTTTACTAATATTTATATCAGGAATGACTACAGAATGATCACCTTCTCGACCAATTGAACCACCCGTATATGCAACAAGAAAAAGGCTTCCAACTTTTAATTTTGGTAAAGTGGTTTCCTTAACTATGATTCTCATACATGGTGGATAAGTTTTTGCTAAATCTGAAATAAAAGTAAATTGACAAAAAATTAATCAATATATTTCAAGTTTAATATATATTATATTATTTGCTTATTTATACTATTAATAATTATATTGTTATATTTATAATACTATATATGTATTATTAAATTATACATATATTATTAAAATATAACGAAAAACAATCATTCAATTGAAAAAAAAAAAGTATTAAAAATAATCACTTAATATTTTATGTATTAAATAAATAAAATGTTTTTTTTTTTTTCGTCAAATAATGTTGTAGGAAAACAAATTAAAAATAAACCTTGATCTTCTTCATGGTCACTGTCACTACTAATACATAATTCTGGAGTAATGTCATTAGAACTGCTGTCACTATCATTGCTTGAACATTCACCCTCCTCGAGTTCATCTTCTGATTGTCCTTCTCTTTTCGCAAGTTTACGTTTTTTCCCCTCATCCTACAAGAGAGACATGTGTGCATATTAAGAGCATAGGATAATTACCTAGTGCTTGACGCCTGTATTTTTCAATTGATATGTTTGAAAGGCCATTTATTAATTCATGTATGTCATCCAAAACCTGAAAAATTAAAAATTTTTGTCTGCAAATGATTTTTTTTCTTTTTTATTTTTTTTAAATTTCATTACATTCTATATAATAGTTTAAGTACCTTAATTGCCTTTCTAGTCTTTTGCTCCTTCTTGCCTTGCACACGAGCAGCTGCTTCGTTCCCAGTTACTAGAGCTTGACTATGGAACTGATATGTTCCACTAGTTTCATCATAATAATAATATGTGCCTGTATTACCATCATAATATAAACCTTGTTTCTGAAACAATTTTTTTTATATAATTTTTATATAAAAATTAGTAATGGAAGTTTAATAATTATTATATAAATACTTACTGCATCATAATAATATCCACTATTATAATCATAATATAAACCAGAAGTTTCTTCATAAACAAAACCAGTTTGCAATAAAGCAGATTCAGCTGCTTCTTTAACTTGTTGTATAATATCAGTTGAAGTTTTATCATTATTAATATTCCAATCTTGTGAAAGATATGATTCTTTTTCATATTCCAAAGGATTTGTTTGAGTTCCATAATCAACTAAATTTTTTTTCTGTAATAATTTCTGACTCTCCTGAAATAAAAATATAAATTATTTCCTATAAAATAAGTATAAATTATTTCTTGTAGAAGTAAAAATATAAAATAATATATGAATAAAAGGAAAAATTTAAAATAATAAATTTAAAAATATAATTCTTACATATTCATTGAGTTTATTTCGTAACTTGGCAATTTTTTTATTTCGTTTTTTAATATGATCACGCATTCTTTGAATAAATCTTAAAACATGAGGATAATTACATAGTTCATCTTGAAAATCCAATTCAAAATCTGATTTTATTTCCCCTTCATCACTTTCACTAGATATATTATTTTCTATCATTTTATTATTTTATCTGTAGAAACTAATAAAATAATGAAATATTTGAAATTAGTTCTTTATATAATCATGTAGAATATAATTATATACTTTATTTAATATTTGTATTTTAAACTTTCCATAAAATTCTTAACTATAATTTATTGAAAAATTTTATTCATTTTTATTTATTTTTTTTAATAAAACATATAAATAATAAACTACAAAAATATTTTAATATTCAACAATATGTAAACAAATTAAATTTGATTTATAAAAAAAATGACTTATAAAAAAAAAATTTTATTCCAAATTATGTCAAATTCTTATTCATAAATAAAATAGAACAATATTATTATATTTTAATTATATATATAAAAATAAAAATAATATAAAACTTATAAATTTCATACATAACATCATAAACTTATAAATAAAATTTATGCATATATGTATATATATATATATAAAGTCATATTTAATATTTCTATTTCACATCAAGCTACGAAACTTGTTTTAATTTCTTACTATGTAAAAAATCAAAAAAAGAACTACTGAATTACGAAATCAATTAAATATATATTGTAATAACAAATATATATTGTAATTTTTACAAATTACAATGTCTTTTTCTTTTAATTTCAATTATTTTATAACGTATATTTAATGAATAAATGTACCTATAACAACAAACTTACGATTCCTAATATTAGTTTGGTTATATCAACAAAAATTAATTCATAATTTCATTTATTTAAAACACTAATGTAATTTTTTACTTTTATGTCGTTTTAAATTATGTATTTCTTTTTTTATGAAGACAAATTTAAGAAATTACTTCAAACAAAATATATCTATTAACATAAGTAAAGACACAAAACTATATA
>NW_006263570.1:1149002-1158422 GCF_000469605.1 Apis dorsata
TAACACCCCTAAGCATCATGGCCGCTCCCAGTCCAATGGAGCCGTCGAAAATGTCATTAGTCGGTTAAAACACGATCAAATAGTGCCTAAATATTATCCATTTTCGCGTAACACATAAATATTGTATACGCAATTCAAATCTATTTTGTTTTTTTGTGTTTGTTATTTTGAAAATGATTTTCGTGTGATTTCTTCTTAATTCGTATGCGAATGTCCCTCCTACGCTATATATCTTTTATAAACAATAACCAGTGTTTTGTTAAAACATTATTTAAAATAATACTCACATTGCATTATCAGGACATGTTACAATGATGCCGATAAAGGATAATCAGGATGTGGCATGTTTTTTGGTCACCAAACACTCATGGAAAGGAAAGTAAGTGCGTGTTTTTTAATTCCTGTTGCTTTGTCAAATGTTTTTGTATATATATGAATAATAATGAACAATTGACAATACAAATATATAATATATATAAATAGAATTTAATATTATAAATATTATAAATTTTTTATAAAAAAAAAGAATTCTAACATGTACATATTTTATATCTATGAATTTCAAAATGTAACAATAGATTAATATAAATGGATTTATGAAATAATAATATAAAAAACAATTAAATTAAAATTATTTATGCATTTATACTTTTTTATGTAATTATTAGTATTTAATAATGGAATATTAACATTATAAATGTTGAATATTAACATTATAAATTAATAAATTAATATTATGATATTAATTATCATATAATTTTAACATAATGTATATGTTATATCTAATACTATTAACTAGTTTAGTTTATGATTGAATAATATTGAAATTGAATAATTTTTATAATTACTTTTAATATTTCAATTTTATTATGTATTTTTATATATTTTAAATAAATATTAATATTGTTATATAATAACAATATTCATTAAAAAAATTATTTTATTTTTATCTAGGTATAAGCGTATCTTCTCAATTGGATCTATGGGTATAACAACATATAATCCAACTACATTAGAAGTCACAAACAAATGGGAATATTCAGATTTTATAAGTGTACAACCAACAAACAGAAATCAGTTAGGTTTGCATGAATTTAGTATAACAATGCGCAAAGAACGTAAAGTTGACAATATGAAATTTAGTTCAGAATATAGAGCACATTTATTAACTGAAGCTCTCAAATATAGAAATCAATTTGCTGAAAAACCTAAAGAAATTTTGGTGAGTTATATATTTTTTATAATGAGTTATATATTATATATTTTTTAATATAATATTTTCAAGAAATAACATTGTTAAAGTTTAATCAAATTTCTTATCAACTTAGCCATATGGTTAGTATACAATAGCCTATAATGTATTAATAGTGTTACCAGTTATCTGCATAATTAACACATATTATTTTTATAATATTATGCTATCATATATAATTTCCATTAACTATTCAATGCTTTTATCAAATATTATATATATTATATATCCAATATTCTTTGGATTAATAATTAGATAAAATCAAAAATATAATAATAAATAAATTATTATTTTATATTTTATATATTATTACATATATTATTACATATATATATATATATATAATATTATATATTTATTAAATTAATACCTTTATTGTCTCTAGAGATATCAAGCTTATAAACATCATTGGTCTGACACAAGATTGCCTGTCGTATTAGAAGTGACACCATATAGTCTTGATCAATTAGATCCAGCAACCAATATGGTATTAGCCAGTTATTGTTATAAAGATTTTGAAGGAATTCTTACAATAAAAGATTATCCTAATGGCTTTGTAATTGTTTGTGGTGGATTTGGACGTTTACATCTTTTTGCTTCTCAACATATGGAAGAAATTAAAAAAAAGCTGCTGGAATCAGCTATGAACAATTTAGGTATCAGCATAAAAGTCTTGAAAGAACCAATCAAATTAGATGATTTTATTGCTCAGAGATTGGGTAAATTTAGTGGTGATGAACATATAACAAGTGTATCAGAATTTACTGTTCACAAATATTCATCTAGACATATAGATCCTCAAAGAAGAACTCTTTGTCTCTCTGATACTTGTTTATTAGAAAGAGATCCTCAGACATATAATATTTGTACTCTTAGACCTTTATCAGATATTTTCACATTGATTCGTGATAATGAAAATCCACAATTATTTACTATTCAATATCTTAATGGTCAAATGCGCAGTTATACTGCAACAGATAGAGATTCTTTATTAGCTTCTTTATTAGATGGAGTTAGAGCATCTGGTAATAGAGATGTTCATGTCAGAATGTATGCAATACCTAGAGGGAAAAGACTTGGACCTCTTAATTTACCTGTTGATGAAGAAGTTGAAACAACTCATGTTAAGTTTCTTCAACAACCACCAAATGGGCGTAGTTTTGCTGAAATTTTGGAAAGATTTAATGCCAACATTCCTTATAGTGGTCTTAATTACTCTGTTACACAAGATGTAAGACATATTTGATATATTTAATATTATATGTACAATTGATATATTTAACATCTTTAAAAGATCTAGAGGCTAAAACAAATACAAAAATTTTGGTTGGAATTTTATTTATTAAATTATAAATATAAATAAAATTATGCAAAGACAGATGATAGAACGGTATGATGGAAATAAAAGTATTTTATTTTATCTCTTGTTTTGCTTTATCTAAATTATTAATTAATTATTATGCTTTATCTAAATATTAATAAAAAAATTATCTTATCTAATATAATTTCAATTATACTATAACTTAATAAATACAGTTTCAACTGAAATTTTTATAGAATTTTTGTATTTGTTTTGAACTCTAGAATCTCACAAAAGTATACAAATATATTAATATCTTGTATAATATTAAATTTCTATATGTGCAATATTATTAAATAAATGTTATAAAATAAACATGATGCAGTGCATTAAAGCGGTGATGGCCTACTAAATTTGATTTAAATGAGACAAAATAATAAATTATAGTTGTCCATACAGACTGGAATAAATTGAATAAATATCTATATAAAGAAATTAGTTTTAATAATTTTTATTGCTTGTTTTATTCTATTATATCTATTTTTTGCATATTATTAAATCTTCATAATGTTTACAACTAGAATTATTAAATTTAAATATAAGTTATGTTTAATAATATTAAGTTAACAAATAGATTATATAGTAAGCTGAACAGATATTTTTTTTGTCCAGGATGTTATACCGCTTGAATGGACTGTAACAACATTACAACTTCGAATTTACCATATGATGAATAACTACTTACAGGGTCTTTTTACTGAAAATAAAGATAAAATTATTCTTGGTGCTCTAAATGCATTGGTTAATAAAGATTTAGAAACGAATAGTGAAATAGAAGCACAATTTCATGCTTTAAGAAGATTGGTAGCTAGTAAAATTGGTTTTACTGCATTTACAACTCTTCTTGGATTTAGAGAAGCTATTGGACATAAGGTTGTAAAAGCTTTGAAAAGGCAAGATTATGGTGTAACACAAGCTGCTATAGATTGCATTTGTGCTCTCATGCAACCAATGCATGATGATTGTGATTTAAGACAAGAGCAATTAAATAAAAGTAGTCTCCTTAGTAGTAATAAATTTTTGGAAAATTTACTTGATATGTGGGTTAATCATATAGTAAGTATAAAAATGTTAATCTTTTGATTTTTTAAATAATAATTATTTTTCTGTATAATATGATAAAATCATTTTTTATAAATATTTCAGAATCATGGTACAGGTGCTTTGGTAGTTTCTGCCATGCTTGATCTTTTAACTTTTGCTTTATGTGTGCCGTATAGTGAAACGACCGATGGCAAACATTTCGATAATCTTCTAGAAATGGTTGCTGCAAGAGGAAGATCTCTTTTTAAATTATTCCAACATCCATCATTAGCTATCGTTAAAGGCGCTGGATTAATAATGAGAGCGATTATCGAAGAAGGTGCACCGGAAGTTGCTGCAAAAATGCAAGAACTTGCTCTTGCTGAAGGAGCATTACCAAGACATCTATTAAATAGTCTTTTTACTATTGGTACTGATGGCAGATTATTAACACATAGACAATTGTGTAGACATCTTGTAGGACTTTGGGTTACAGGACATCCTACAGCTATGGGATTATTAAAAAGAATTATGGTAAATTAATATTATTGATTGAACTTATAATATCATTTTCATTTAATTACAAAAATGAAAGTATCTAAGTTTGTATTCATTGTATATTTATACAGCCTGTTGGTTTATTAAATTACTTAGACTCCGATGAAAAAGTACCAGATTCATTTCTTGAGAAAGAACGATTAAACAATCGCGACAATTTAAAGATAGCTATAGATCATGCATCGAAAAATAAAAAAAGTCCGCAATGGATTGCGATCGAACGGCAAATGCGTGTAGTTGAAAAACACGTAGAACATGCTCTTCAACATTGGGGTGCTAGGATTGGAATCGAGCGCAAAGAGAAAATCAAAGAACGTCCGATAGTATTAAGAAAACGTAGAGAAAGAATTAAATCGGAAGCAAATTGGAATTTGTTTTATTATAAATTCAATCAAGATCATTCACTGCCAAACTTAATTTGGAATCATAAAACACGCGAAGAATTAAGAACTGCACTCGAGAATGAAATACGCGCATTCAGTTCTGATAAAGATTTGGCAGGAGGAACTCTAATTGCTTGGAATCATAGAGAATTTGAAGTACAGTATCAGTGCCTGTCAGATGAAGTGAAAATCGGTGATTATTACTTGAGACTTTTGTTGGAAAAAGACAGTCCCGACAGTCCAATAAGAAAATCGTATGTACAATACAATTTTAAGACTTAATTGTTTTTATTTTCAGTTCAAAAAAAAGAAATTAAAATATTATTTATATTTATATTTTTTTAAAATTTTTATACATATATGTTATGCATATTAAATAAGTAAATATAATAATAAATTATTATTTTTATCATAGGTATGAATTTTTTAACGATTTATATCATAGATTCATACTAACAACAAAAGTTGAAATGAAGTGCCTTTGCTTGCAAGCAATGACTATAGTATATGAGCGATACTATGAAGATATTGGTCCATTTTCAGATACAAAATATATAGTAGGAATGCTGGAACGTTGTACAGATAGAATGGAACGTGATAGATTAGTCATGTTCATAAATAAACTTATACTACATAGAAGAAATGTAAAAGATATAATGGATCAAAATGGAGTACGCACATTAGTTGATCTTTTGACTTTGGCTCATTTACATACATCTAGAGCGGTTGTACCTACACAAACTAATGTAATAGAAGCAGGACCACAACAACAACAAGTTATGGAAAAAGAATGGTATTATAATGATGGAGATCAACGTAAAGGTCCTATAAGTTTAAAAGAATTAAAGGAATTATATTTAACAAATCAGATTATATATAAAACAAAAGTTTGGGCACAAGGATTAGATGGATGGCGTATGATTTCACAAGTACCACAATTAAAATGGACATTAGTTGCAAAAGGAACACCAGTAATAAATGAAAGTGAATTAGCAACATTGATTTTAAATATTTTAATCAAAATGTGCGAATATTTTCCAAGTAGAGATGTCGATGACGCGGTAATCAGGCCTCTACCGCGTATGAAACGGTTATTATCTGATCTTCAGTGCCTACCTCATATTGTTCAACTTTTATTAACGTTTGACCCGGTTTTAGTTGAAAAAGTAGCTACTTTATTATGTGAAATAATGCGAGATAATGCAGATGTCTCAAAAATTTATCTTACTGGAGTCTTCTACTTCATATTAATGTACACTGGTTCAAACGTTTTACCAATAGCGAGATTTTTGCAATTGACTCACACAAAACAAGCTTTTAGAAGTGATGATGTAAGTAAAGTTTTTATTTTTATTTATTATAAACAAATCATATGTCATATAACATTTTAATATCATAGAATGCATCATCAGACATCATGCAACGAAGCATTCTTGGACAACTTTTACCCGATGCAATGGTTAGCTATTTAGAAAATCATGGTGCGGAAAAATTTGCGCAAATATTTCTTGGTGATTATGATACACCAGAAGCAATATGGAATGCTGAAATGAGAAGAATGCTTATAGAAAAAATAGCGACTCATATTGCAGATTTTTCACCGAAATTAAGAAGTCATACTATGGCTAGATATCAATACATTGCTATACCTGCTATAAGATATCCACAATTAGAGAAGGAATTATTCTGTCAAATATTCTATCTGAGACATCTTTGTGATACTGTAAAATTTCCACAGTGGCCTATTCCTGAACCTGTAAGTTACAAAAAATAATTATGAAATAATTTTTATAAATTTTCATATCTCATATATTTAATATAATAATATGTAATATTTAGGTACGTTTATTGAAAGATGTATTAGATGCATGGAAAAAAGAAGTAGAAAAAAAACCGCCATTGATGACAGTAGATGAAGCTTATAAAGTCCTTCAATTAAATAGTGGAAAACAACATAATGAAGCTGAAGTAAGAAAATCATACTATAAACTTGCACAAATGTATCATCCTGATAAAAATCCACAAGGCAGAGTAAGTTGAATTTAAATCTTAAATAAAATACTAACATGTTAAATTTTTCATAAAAATATTTTTTTGTTCATAGGATAAATTCGAGGCTGTTAATCAGGCATATGAATTTTTATGTAGTCGAAGTTGTTGGTCAACTGATGGTCCAAATCCTGATAATATAGTGCTTATTTTAAGAACACAGAGCATTCTTTTTCATAGATATTCCGATGAACTTAGACCATATAAGTATGCTGGTTATCCGCAATTAATCAAAACAATCAAATTAGAAACAGACGATGAACAATTATTTTCGAAGTCTGCACCATTATTAGCTGCTGCTAGCGAACTTGCATATCATACAGTACATTGTTCTGCGTTGAATGCGGAAGAACTTCGTAGAGAAGGAGGATTAGATGTTTTATTAGAAGCTTATACACGATGCGTTTCTGTTTTAAATAAATCGAGTAAGTCTAATGATATAGCAGTGCAAGTGTGTATGCATATCACTAGATGTTTCTCGGTTGCTGGATCATTTAGAGGTTGCAAAGACAGAATTATTGAATTACCACAACTAGTTAAAGATCTCTGTAGAATATTACATTTTAAGGTTAGTGAAACATGCAACTTATTTTTATTTAATTAATATATTCTATCATATGTTTAATATTTTTTTAAAGAAAATTCAAATAAAATTATCAATCATAAAGAATGCATAAAATTCAAAGTTAGTTAAAATTACTAACAATTTAAAATAATTGTTATGTATAATATTTTCTTATAGCATTTAACAAAATTATGTTCAGTGGCCACAGAATGTGTTTCTTCTCTTGCCTCGGACAGTGTATTACAAATGCAATTACTACAATCTGGTGCACTGTGGCATTTATTATTATTTATGTTTAATTACGATTACACATTGGAAGAAGGTGGTGTTGAACGAAATCAAGACGAAAATCGTCAGGAAGTAGCAAATAATTTAGCAAAACTAGCAGTTCGAGCGTGTGCCAGATTAGGTGGTTATATGATAGGAGAAAATGAAACACCTGTTAATCCTGTCACTGTTGCTGCGCTAGAAATTTTATTAACTCCTTATTTAGCTCGTCAACTCGCAAATGATAAACCAGAAGAAATATTAAAAATCCTGAATTCAAATTGTTTAAATCCATATTTAATTTGGAATAATGGAACAAGAGCAGAATTGAATGAATACTTGGAAAATAAACGACAAGAAAGATTAAACGGCAATGATAATTTTGAACACGATTTTAGTGATTTTAAATATAGTGTTCATGCTGATGAACTTATTATTGGAGAGATATTTGTAAAAGTATATAATGAACAACCTAACTTTCCTATAGAGGTAATTTAATGTTGCATAATATTTTTTTATAAAAAATTAAATTATTAGTAATTTAAAAATTAAATAAATTTTTTGCAGAATCCCAAGAGTTTTACAATTAATTTACTTGATTTTTTATCTGATTCATCAAATTATTTAGCATCAATGAACAACATAACATTAGTTAAGAAAGATCAAGAGAAATTGGAACATATTGTTATGTCTTTAGAAGCATTAAGAAATGTGATTAAAAATAATCCAGGAATTGAATTACAATGTATAGGACATTTTAAATTATTATTTGAACTTTTAAGTTGTAATAATTTCAAATTGATTCAAAAAAGTGCACTCGAAGTTATTAGTAATGTTACAAAGAATCAAGAATGTGTAGACGATATTGCGGCAAATGAAGTTATAGTACATTTATTATTAGCTTTAAATACTCTGAAGGAATATCAATTACTTATATTAGAAACTTTATATGCCCTAATGAGTTCTACAAAAATTGTAAAAGATGCATTATCTAAAGGTAAAAATACATTCAATTGTCAAAGATCTTACATTATTGTAAGATATGACATTATTGTTTTTTTACATTAATTTTAAAATGAATATGAAATTTTTAGGAGCTGTAGTATATGTTCTTGACCTATTTTGTAATTCAAGTAATACTCAAATACGTGAAGCAGCTGCAGAACTACTTGGCAAAATGTCATCTGATAAATTAGCTGGACCAAAAGTAAAATTGGATTTGTCTAAATTTTTGCCTAGATTATTTAGTGAAGCTATTAGAGATGCTCCAAAACAATGTGTACATATGTTTGAAACAAAACATGAAAATCCTGAATTAATTTGGGATGATAATGCTAAAGCTAGAGTATCAAGGATAGTTGGAGAATTAAAAGACGAGTAAATATTTCTATATATAACTATATCTTCTTTTTTTTTTTCTCCTTTAATTAGATCTATTTATTTTAGATATTACATATTACAAAGACGAAATCCGAATGCAATATTAAAGTTACCTGATACTCAAAGTAATATTGATATCGCAACAAACGAACCTGCAGTCGGAGGTGTATATCTTAGATTATTTATATCCAGTCCCGCCTGGGCTCTTAGAAAACCTAAAGAATTTTTAAGTGAACTTATGGATACTACATTAACACTTATGTCGAAAGAAAAAACTGATGTAAGAAAAAATCAATCAAAATAAAATTAAGGTTAACTTTGATGTTATTTATGAAAACGTATTGACTAATTTAATAATTCTCTGCAATAGTCAGATATGTTGGAATTAACAACACAAGCAGTAGTATGTTTACTTCAAGCACAACCAAGTTTAGCAGATCAAGTTCCATCATTAGGACATATACCAAGACTTTGTCGACAAATGGCAATGCAAAATAATCAACCATCCGTATATAAAACCGCAATATTAATACTTCATCAATTAGCAGCAAGTGAAGTGAGTTCGTTAATTTTTTTTTTTTTT
>NW_006263570.1:1158431-1166349 GCF_000469605.1 Apis dorsata
TACATAATACATTATTTAATATCTAATTAATATTTGATATATTAAATATTNATATTTTTTAGATTTGTATATCGTCTATTTGTCAAACAGAATGTATAAGTCCATTGAAACATGCTATGCAATCTAGACGAGATATGATAGCGATTGCATGTGAAACATTAAATAGACTGTTTTCAACTAATGAAGATAGACTTATAAAACAGGTAAATAAAATTTTAGATATTATCATTGATACTAGAATTTTAATTTATCATTATTAAAATATTTTAATATATTTTTCCAATATTTTTAATCATTTTTAATAGGCATTAGATGCTGAAATGGTACCTTATCTGTTAAATATATTAGAAGGACGATTGGATATAATTGAAAATCCTGCAACTGCTAAAGCTCAAATAGTCAAAGCTTTAAAAGCAATGACTAGAAGCTTGTTGTTAGGTGAAAAAGTAAATGCAATACTGGAAAAATCAAGTGTTTGGGCAGAATACAAAGATCAACGGCATGATTTATTCATTTCTAATGCAACTAATTCTGGTTATCTTACTGGTAAGATAAACATGGTTATTATTTTAATTTTTATATTTAATTTTTAACATGCATAATATATTTAAATATAAATTATAATATATAGCTGGAACGCCTGTATCTGCTGGCTACTTAACAGCTGGTCCCAGTACCACTTTAAGTACCGGCCCACCTCCAGTTGACAAAGAAGATAGTTTAATTAATAGAAATGATAGTATCTGATATAGGTAGCATCTTAATTAAAAAAAATAATAATAATAATAGGCAATAAGAATGCCATTTCTAGAAATTCCTATCGGTAAAATGATACCGATGTAAAGACTACATTGCCTGTGATTTTTGGCTCCTTAAAATAAGGAATTTATCAATGGAATAATGTTTTTGTTGAATTTACATTTATATTAAGATTATCACAATACAATGATACTTTTTATTATGCTACATAGGCAGATTATATAATTATGTAAGATATCATTTACAGAGATGTCAATGTGTGGCAAAAGATAGTATTTAATGAAAGTCTATTATGAAACAAATTTTTCTAGGAAATGTCCCTCAAACAAAAATCCTTGTCGATTATAAAGATTTTTTTTAGACAACGTTTCATTTTGTACTTAGCAAATCTTCCAACATAACTTTTCTATGTTATTATAATAAATGGACTTACATTCCTGACAAATGAAGGAATAGTACGTTCAATGTTTAGCGTTATTGCTATATCTAAGTGTGATTAGTATTCCTTGAAAAGATTTTTAATATTTAATAAATAAATACAATATTTAGTCTAACTTGAAATGTTCAGTGTCTCATGCATCAACTAAATTTTATTATGTTTTTATTTATATTTCAGTTATCACCATCATTGCATAAAAATGTATAATCTATATTTATTAATGTATCTAATCTAATCGCATTTTTCGATATAGCAAAATGTTTTAATTTTTTTTTTTACATAAATAAATTCACGATCACTTAATATTTGTAATATAAACAGCATCATAAATATGCTATTTTCTTTCATATCTCAAAGGGTACAAAAGCGTTGTTATATAAAGACAATTTATCATTATTTTTTCATAATCATTTCACACTTGTTTTTTTAACAAATTTTATAAGAAAACATTATAAGCGTATATTAAACGTCTTATAAACAATTAAACGTCGAATAAATCAAACAATTACAAAAAATTTTGAACACATAATATTATAAAAAATTGGACAAATATTTAAAAATACTATTTATTCATTATCTTGATACAATATGTGTATATTTTTTTTTTCTTTTTTGAAATATCAAATGTATATACATATATATATAGACGTATGTATATTGTACTTTGTTATATAGTTCGTTTTATGTACGCTTACGATCGAAAAAAAGCGCTAAAATTTCTCAGTGATACTAAAGAAGGATCTATTAAATGGAATAGATTCCATAGATAGAGAATTTCTCTTTTTCATATCAATTTCTAGTATTTTAATGAGAAATGATAATTCAATAAATATGGGCGGACATTCATAGAACTTAGGAATATAAAATATGAAACAAAAAAAAAAGAAACACGCTATGCGTTGTTTTTTACTTGCCATCCAATTATAATCCATCAATATTATAATACACTTTTGCTACTTTGAATCGACGAGTTGAGTGTTTACGGCATTAAATAAATAAATAATAAAATAAACAATAAACATAAAAATATTAAGAAATATAATATAATAGTTCCTCTGGTAGCAAGAATATATATATGCCTGACGGTCGCAATGTAAACATTTCTATAACAAAAGAGATAACTGAGTTCCTCTTAGACTTCAAATCTTAAATATTTCTGACATTTGAACAAGATTTTTTATCTTCGTACACTTGACTCGTCAATTGATTCTTCTTTTGGAGAAGTGAAAGAAGTGAAGTGATTAGTTAGATAAAAAGCGATCAAGATAAAACGATCAAATTGAAAAACTTATCATGGTGATATATAAAAATAGAATAAAAACTAATTGGCATATTCTTGCTATGTTATGTGTAATATTGTTACTAACAATGAAGTAACTATGTAAACAAATATGAAAGAGTCTTTGTTATTTTTATGTATTTGCGCCTGAGTTCTTAAGATCGAAAATAAGATATTGTATATAAACATATATATATATATATATATGTATACATATATATATATGAAAAAAATTATACCACAGATTATTGTACGTATAATTAGAAAATAAACGATTTTGCACATGATATAATTAATAATGATCAACTATAAAGCGATAAAATTTTTTTAATTAATTCAATTATGTTTGTGGACATTATTTAACCAATCGACAAAAAAATTTTACTTTTCAGGTATATTTTAGTATTCCTAAGCTTCGTAAATTATCATTTGTTATTGGAATAGTAAGAAAAAAATTTGTCTAAATTTTTGAATAAATATTAGTTAAATATTAATTAAATATTATTGTGATTATGAATCATTATTATTTATCTAATGTATATCACGAATTTCAGTAAGGAAATATGATATTATATTAACAATTTTATAATTCATAAATATGAATATATCAATCAGCTTATAATTTTATTTATTTATTTATTTTTTTAATAACTATTTTAAAGAATATTTTAATTTAACATATAATTCTATATTATAAGTCAAAGATCGTTCCATTTTGTATGAAAATTTTTAAAATTTCAAAATTCTAAAATATTATCTAAAGAAAAGAAAATTACAAATATAAAATTTATATTTTAATGTTTTATTTAAAACATAAATATATATATATATAAAATTATATGTATATTTAAAATGAAAGGAATAAAATATTAGGTTGCAAATAATATATTCAAATTTTTAGTAAAACTATTATGTTTATAATTTTATAATTTTATTGAAAATAATATTAATCAAAGTTTGATTCAACAAATACACTTATAAAAATATTATCTTTATCTATCTAATAATTTTGTTAAAATTATTAGAATTAATTGATTTAATTAATTTAATTGATTGTTATTGATAATATCTTTATTTATTTCTTACATTATTTGTTGTAAATTTTATATCAATATTGTTTTTTCTTAATCCTTTTCTTAAAAAATTTTTTTTATTAATATTAATAATTGTTGACACATTATATAAAGGATATATTCATTAATATATTAATAATTTTATGAAAAGAAATCATACAGCAAGTTTTAGAAAGTATCATAAAGAGAAGAGTTCAATCTTTAAGTTTATTGTAAGTTTGATTCATATTCTTTATAAAAAAAAATATTGAACTAAAATTGAAAAATTATTAGCTTAAGAAATAATGGAATTAAATATTTCTTAAATATCTTTTAAATATTTCTTAATTTTTTGCTATAAATAATTTAATAATCTTTATAGAAAGTAATGTATTTATAATGCATACATCTATCAATGTATCAAAAAATATAAAATTTCTATTAAAAAATAATTTAACATATATGTAATTTCTATGCGTTCATACAAAAACATAAATAATATCAGAACTTAAAATATTTTTTAAAACAGAAATAGAATATGGGATAAAATATAAGAATTAACGCTATTCTTCGAAATGCCGCAAATGAAACTAATATAAACAAAGAAAACAAATAATAGGAGAACGATAGAGATAGAATAAGAATTGATTTTCAACGCCATCTTTGAAGAATTAAAAACATTAAAAAATTATGTTTTTAAAAATATTTAAGAGATGGTGCTAATCTTTAATTCTTATTCTATTTTATTCTATTTTTGAAAAGATGTTTTTCGTACTCAAAAGATGATGCTAACGATTAATTCTTACTTTTAACTCTATTTTTTTCTTACTATTTACTTTCCTTATCCATATTAATTTCATTTGCAATATTTTAGAGATGGTATTGATATCGCAATTTTTAGCCTATCTCTATCGTTTTCCTATTATTTGATCTCTTTATCTATACTTATTAATTATTTATATGAAAGAGATTTAACGTAAATATTAATAAAAAAAATAAGTAAATTTGTTTATAAATAAAAATATTAAATATGAAAATAGTTTGCGCTGCCAAAAATTGTAAATATTCTTCGAGCAACAAAGATACGACAAATATCAAATTCATTAATTTTCCAAATAGTGATATGTAAGTTATCTATTTATAAAATAAATATTATTTAAAAGTAATATTTCTATTTTATAACTAAAATATTGTATTTTTGTATAAATTATATATTATTTTCTTACAGTTCAAAAATATGGGCGCATCATTGTAATAGAACAGATCTTTTAATAAAATCTAACGAAGAATTACATTTAAATTATTATATATGTTCTCATCATATAGAGGATCATTTTTATATAAATAAAACAGATCCTGTAATATTAAATGAAAATGCTATTCCAACATTATTTGAATCATATAATGTTGCTGAAAAAGATTCAAGAAATATCTTTGAGAGAAATGAACAAACTGAAATAGCTAATAATGTTGTATTATCATATTGTGATATGGATAGTGAAATGGAACAATATAATAATATTAGTATTAAATTTTCAAATTTATGTAGAATATGTGAAGAACCATCTTTCGATGGCATCGAAATATTTTCATTGAAAGGAATGGATTTAAAATTAAAAGAAAAGATTAATTTACATTTACCAATCACAGTTAATTTGGAGGATTTAATGCCACAAAAATTATGTATGAATTGCTACAACAAACTAGAAGTTGCACATTCATTAGTTATAACATCTCTAAAAACAGATATGAAGTTGAAAAAGCTTTTAAATATAAATACAGAGGTAAATTATTATTTAACTAAAACTTATATTAACTATTATTTAACTTATTATTTAACTAAAATATATTATAATATTAATCAATTATTATAATAATTATAATATAATTAATAATATATTATAATATTAATCAATTATTTCTGTTATTTTATAGCTAAATTATGATCACAAATATGATGAAATAACAAAAAAATGTTCTTTAGAAATAGCTGAAGAAATGTGTATTAATGAAGCGACTGAAATTACACCTATAGAATTATCTTGTAATAAAGTTAGTGAAATTACCAATCAAAAAATCTCAACTAAGTTTACTCACTTAGAAAATATTAATATACATAAAAATAATTTTGTAAATGTCAGGAAAGAAGTGCAATATGAATTACATAAATTTGAAACACATAATGAAAAAAATAGAGAAAATGAATATACAATTACAACAAAAAATTATCTAAATAACGAAACATTAAATAATGAAATTCAATGCTTTTTTTGCAAGAATACATTTAAAACACAAGAAATATTTGAAAATCACAAAATATTGTGTGATAAAGGGAAAACAATAATACAAAAGGATAAAGAAACTAATAATATGAATAATAAAGAATCCAGTAATATAAATCTAATGAATTTTCAATTTATAAAGACTTGTAATATGTGCCAAGAACATTTTGAAACTGAAAAAGACTTTATTGAACATAAAATATCATATTGTAAAATTCTTTCACAGAATTATCAAAATCCTAGTAAAGAAAACAAGGAATCATATAATAACTATAATGATTCTTATAATATCAAAAGTATTCCACCAATGGAAACTAATAAAAAATGTGGCCATTGTAATTTGATTTATAATACTAAAAAAGAATTATTAAATCATATTATGGAATGTCATCAAGGTCAACTTTTATTTAGATGCATTATATGTGATAGAAATTTTGAAAAGTGGTCTAGTTTAGATATACATGAAGCCACTCACAGAATAGATAAACCTTATTTATGTGATTTATGTGGGAAAAGCTTTAAACATTCTAACAATTTAAGAGGTCATAAAAGAATTCATTTAGATGATTCAAGAAAGAAACGACATATTTGTGATATTTGTGGAAAAGCATATAGATCTAGGTAGCATCTTATAGTTCCTAAATATTATATAATATATTAAAATAGCATATATAAATTAATTCATAATTTTTATGTATTTTTTATTAAATTAATAATTCAGATTTCATTTGGGAGAGCATATGAACCAACATAATGAAAATAAACCTTATTCTTGTGAAAAATGTGGTAAAGCATTTTATAAAAGAATACAACTAAGACAACATAGATTATCACATGGATCAAATAAACATATTTGTCCAATATGTGGTGCAGCTTTCAATCGTAAAGGAAACATGAATACACATATAAAACGTCATAGTAATGGGGGTAGTACATATACATGTAGTGTAAGTATATTATTAAAAAACAACGTAATAATAATCAAAATTATAAATATATTATTTCTAGATATGTATGCATAGATGTAAATCAATGAGTGAATTGAAATCACATAGAAAAATACATACAGAACAAGACATTATAGAGAATATGAAAAAGAAATATAATGACAAAAAAATATGGCAATGTAAAAATTGTAATCGAATATTTTCAACGCGAGCTATATTATTAAATCATGAACGTATACATAAAGAAGAGAGAACAAGCGTTGATTGTAATATTTGTGGAAAAAAATTAGCTAACAAAAATTCTTTAATATATCATAAAAGATCCATTCATTCTTCGAACAAAATGTATACATGTCAATACTGTGAAGAATCGTTTATTTCCAAAGAAGCACGTCTTATACATGAAAGAATACATACTGGAGAACGTCCTTACGTTTGCAAAATATGTAAAATGGAATATAAATGTTCAAGTAATCTTAATCAACACATAAAAATTCATTCTGATATTAAACCTTTCAAATGTACATATTGTAATAAGAGTTTCATACGTAAAGGAACATTAAATGTGCACAAAAGAATTCACACGGGAGAGAAACCATTTGCATGTATAATATGTGGTAGAACATTTTCGCAAAAAAATGATATGATCAAACACACTAAAACTCATAATGCTAAATCATTATGTTGTGAACAATGTGACGAAGTTTTCGCAAGGAAAAAAGATATTCTGAAACATATTTCTTTACATGAACAAAATAATCCAATAATTCAGGAATATATAGAAGTACAACAAGAAATAGAACCTTATGTAGAACATATAGCATGTTCTGAATTTGAATGACTTTTATATGTAAAAAAAAATAAATATTATATGCTAAGGAAAGTAAATATATCTATAATACAATTGTATAATAAATATGCATAATAACAATATTAAAGTACACAGCCAAATTATTAATAATATTTTATTATTGTAATTATTTAACAAAAATTAAATATATATTTTATTTCTTTATGAATTATTTAATTTTAATTTTTATATATAAATCTCACATTTAAAAATTTAATATAATTTATTATCATTATAGATAATATAAAGAAATAATATATCATAGTATCTCATTAATAAATAGTACGATTATTGATTTCTAACAAAAAAA
>NW_006263570.1:1166606-1171686 GCF_000469605.1 Apis dorsata
ATTACTAATATATTTATTTGTAAATAATATAACAATAATTCTTTATATAAATAGTATTTTCTATATTTTTTCTTTTTAATTCTAATTTATACAAAAATTATTTAAAATTAAAAATAAAAAAAAAACTATTTTCATTTCAAATAAATAATTCATGTAAACACTATTATTTTTTTTGAACGCTACATTTTTTCATGTACAAGTCATTAATATATTGATAAAACATTTTTGTAGAATTAGTTTTAGATAACAAACACAAAATTGATATAAAAATATTAATTGAAATTTATTAAATGATAAATAATTTAAGTTTGCAATCATTACGAAACAAGATGAAAACAGAACGAAATTGCAGTATAGCATTTTCATCTAATACAAACTTCAATTAATTATAACTTAATAAAGAGATTTAATTTGTGCATATAAAGTTTTATGTTTGTTTTATTGTTATTATATTTATTGTTATATGTTTTTATAAAAAAGTCTACCAAAGATGTTCCATGAATATATTAATACTCTAATAAAGTATTTTCGTAAAAAATCAATAAAAAATATAATTATTTTATCAATTTAATGAAATATTTTATTTGATTAAATTTAATTATAAAATATTTATTATTCACTAAAAATTCATATTATTTAATAATACAAACTTAATGATCATATTATTAAAAAAGAAAATCTGCTTTATTATGTTAGTATAAATATCTTATAAATACCAAAATGTAAATATTTTAAATATAATGTTATTATTTTATGTTTATGTCAAAATATTTTTGTCATTTTATTAAATTAAACTGTATCATTATTCTTAGAAAAGTAATTGAAATGCATTACTACGTATTAAAAATGTTTTATTTATGATATTCTAATTCAAATACAATAAATCTTAATAATTTTAACCTAAGTGTCTCTTCTTATTAACATTATAGATCATTAGAATTGTAAATAACATTATATATAAGATTTGAGCATTAAAGTATCGCCTTTTATTTCTGTAATAAAAGTATGAAGAAATAGTATACCTTTTCGATTTAAAGTGTTTAAAAATTATATACTATTATATATTATAACTGTATTAAAAAAATTTAATGAAATCAAATCACTTATAAACATTTTAAAACAATATCATTAAAAAAAGTTTAAAAATGGATAAAATAAAAATTGTACAATCTGATAAAGAGAATTTAAAAAATACTAGTGATAGTCAAATACAAAAGTTCTATACTGGAAAACATATATTTTTTACAGGCTGTACTAGTTTTCTTGGAAGTAGTATTTTAGAAAAAATTCTAATTACATGCACTGAAATTAGCAAAATTTATGTTATGATTAAACTAAAAAATGATGTATTGATAAAAGAACAATTGAAAAAATATTTTCAAAATGAGGTAAGTAATAGAATTCGATAATAATATAAAAAAAAAATGAATAAACTTATGATTATTGATATATGTGAAATAATTAAAAATTAATATAGTTAAAAATGAAACAAAGCAGAGAAAATGAGATAAAATGAAAGACATTGAAATTTGTAAAATTTTGTTTAAATTCGATTAAAAATATTTATTCACATCTATGTTTATGAATATAAGATAACACAAATTTAATTTAGCTTTCTTTCATTTTATAAAAATAATTATAATTAAAATAAATACTTAAGATATTTTATTGCTTTGATTTATTTTTAATAAAAAAAAAATAATGTAAAAGAGATTCAAATGTATGAAAAACTTCAAAATGAATTTACGATAATCATTTGAATATTACTTAACATATATTATACATTATAGGTCAAATGTGATTTCTTTTGATGATAATTTTTAATTAATGCATTAAACGAAAATTAACTTGCAAAATTTAAAAATATATTATATAATTTCTTATTAAATAATTCCACTTATAATTTTCAGATATTTGATACCTTACGTGAATCGAATCCAAATTTTATAGAGAAAGTCGTACCAATTTATGGTGACTTAAGCAAAGCCGATTTAGGTCTATCATCAAAAAATCGTCGATGTTTAATAGAGAACGTGAATATAATAATTCATAATGGATCGATCATACAATCACCAAAAGCATCTTATATATTACGTTTAAACGTAATTGCAACGCAAACACTCCTTGAATTAGCTACGGAATGTTCACATTTAGAGGCATTTGTGTATGTTTCAACTGCATTTTCTCATCCTTATAAGCAAATCATCGAAGAAAAGTTTTATCCTATTGCGGGCAATATAAAGATAATCGAAGATGTGATACGGGCCGATGAGGAGAATGAATCTGGAATTACCAATGAAGCACTACGCAATATTATGGGAGATTGGGTAAATTTGTATGCCTTTAGCAAAGCTTATGCTGAAGATTTAGTTTACAATTTTGGCAAAACAAAATCGCTTCCTTGTGTTGTCTTCAGGCCTTCCATGGGTATGATAATTATATTTTAATATATTTTTAATTTAATTCTAGAAAAAGCTAAAATATTTTAAATAAACTATATGCAGTATAATTGAATTAAGCTAGAACTTTAAAATGAAAAAAATTTTAATAAAAAACACAATTTATTAAGATTAAAAAAAAACAATTATATACAAATCTTGTAATACAAGAATAAATATATATTATTCTAAAATAAATTAGTCATTTCAAGATCATATGAAACTTGATTTACATATTGCATCTACAGTTAGTGTTATTATATTTTTTAAAGATAAAAATTTTAAAATATTGTCATTCTTATGAAATAATAAAAATAAATAAACATATTGCATTATATTATTTATTTTAACATTTTTTATATATTATTTTATATAGTTGTATGTACAAATGAAAAGTTAGTTCCATCAAAGAATAAAAATGGTCCAGTAATGTTAGCGATGGCAATAAGTCTAGGCTACATACATGTATCAAATCTAAAGAAAACTGATACTATGGATCTAATTCCAATTGATATGACAGCTAATAGTCTTCTGGCAATGATCTGGGATTTCGTTGTTTATAGGTATTTTTTAATATATACTTTATAATATCTAATAAAATATATTATCTAATAAATATTATATTTACTCATTATTATTAAAAAAAAAGAAAATTGTATACAAACAAAGTAAGTATTTTTATTGTTTTTTTTCTTTGTTTTTAGGAAAAAAGAAGAACTACAACAAGTATATAATTATGGCTCTACTGATTGGAATCCCATAACAGTAGGCTCGGCGTCAGAAATAATATTTAAAGAAGTAGAAAAAAATCCATCAAATAATGTACTTTGGAAACCATATTTAATATATATTCAAAATATTTATCTTTTTTCGACACTTAACATACTATTGAATGTTATTCCTGGTATATTGATTGATTTAACTTTATTAATTTGTCAAGAGGAACCACCGTAAGTTTTTTAAGATTTTTATTTAAATAAAAATGTATATTAAAATTTACTATAACATTTAAATATTTCATATTCATTTTGTATAGAATTATGAGAACAATTCATAAGCTGAAGAAACATTATTTGCCATTTATACAAATCTTCAGGCCTAATCAGATTATAAAAACAAATAAATTTAAAGAATGTCTAACACGTATGAATACAACTGATTTAAAAGAATTTTCTTTTAATTTAGCAACAATGAATTGGAATGATAACGCGGTTAAATTAATGACATGTTGTCGAAAAGAAATGAATGAACCAACAACCGCAAGTCCTGCCACAAAAAAAAAGTATCGAAATTTAGTAAAGTTACATTTCGTTATTTGTTCTTTACTTATTATGCTTTTTTTATTGTACTTTTTCTATAGGATATTATCTATTTTTTGTCATTGCTATCATCATTGATGTAATAAATATAAGATGAAGTTATCATATGGATATGTTCTTATTTTACCATTCATTTTTCAAAGTATGAAAATGATTAATTGATTTGAAGATTGAGGGTAAAGGATTGCAAAATAGCACAACACCATTATTATATATAGAATAATACTCTTTATTGTTTTTGATAGTTTTTGTTGTTGTTGTCCATATCGTGCGTTATCCTCTTACTTTTTTTCAGGTTAATCATTTTTGCGCTGCATTTGTTGTTTTGCATGTTCTTCTTTTGTTGTTGCTGATTCTTTGCTGCTTGATATTTTGGTAAAACGGTATGCGATACAACGACACAACTGTATGAAATAAAGTATGAGAAACGAACGAAGAAAAAGAAAAAGATACAAACATGTCCAATCACTCGAGAACCGTACATTTTTCGTACCGTATACACTGGGACTACTTAGGACTAGAGTAATTGCGATTCATACTTTTTCTTTTCTGTAATTCTTTTTTTGTTTTTTTTTTCTTTTTCATAGTAATTGGCAAGCATGCGTGCAAAGTAACGAATCGCGAACACGCATTAAATTAAAATATTATTTTCTTTTCTTTTACGCTCCATTTTGCGCTTATTAAGAAAAATGAGCAACTTAATCTCACTTTTTCTATTCTTTTCTCTATTATATATTTTCTTATTTATTTTTATTAGATCATTATTAATATATTTTTTTGTTTTTTTTTTATTATTATTTATTATTTTAGATGCAGTCTTGTGACACGATACGGATTTACAGTCGAGTGATCGGTACACGTTCCGTAGATACAGCCGTGCATCTTAAAATTTGTTCTAGCTCTATTAAAATGGCCGCACACACGGTTCGTATGGCGAACATACCCCATTGGGACACATCGATTTCAGGCTACTAGTTAATTTTCGAATAATCTATTGTCGAAATCATAACGAATTTTAAGATGAAATCGTTTCTGAAATCTAGAGAACAGTTCGCATATACGATATTTCCTATTTCAAATTCGCCTAGAATCGAATATCCCTCTGGATAGTTCATTCGCTTCACGCGCCCGGCGCGATTTCGATGCAACTTCATCTTTTCTTCATTTTTTCTCTCTCTTACTTCCATTCTTTCTTTCTCTCATTCCTTTCTCTCTCTCTCTCTCTCTCTCTTTATTTTTTACATACGTATACTTTCACTCGCTTTCTTTTTCTCTCTCTCTTACACACACATCACTCTCTCTCTCTCTCTCTCTCTCTCTCTC
>NW_006263570.1:1171698-1174180 GCF_000469605.1 Apis dorsata
CGCATCATCCCATTTTTATCATTTAATTAATTAACTCTGTCTTTCTGTAACCGTCTTCTCCGCGCTAATATTTACAATGTACAGTGTCGTGTGTTCTTCTTTCCTTCTGTTCCTAGGTTTTGCGGTCACGATGGGACTCTCGTAAGGTCTCGGAGATCCGTTACGATCTAAGTCTAATCATCCGTCCTCGTTTCTACGTTTTTTTTCATTTCATTTTCGGCAATTATATTTTTTCATACGCTGATCGACACATTTTATACGACCTCATTCTTTCATAATTTTCAACTGAAAGAAAAAGATCGCTCTTGCGTCTGTTGATAGATACAATCAATATTTAATAATAATAATAAAATTAACATTAATAATAATAATAATAATAATAATAATGATGATGATGATGATGATAATGATAATGATGATGATGATAATGATAATGATAATGATAATAATGATAATAATAACAATAATCATAATAATAATAATAATAGCAGTAGTAATAATAGTAGCAATAGTAGTAGTAGTAGTAGTAGTAGTAGTAGTAGTAGTAGTAGTAGTAGTAGTAGNTAGTAATAGGAATAGTAGTAGTAATAATCGTTAAAAAAATAATAGTAATCATAATCGTAATAATAATAATATTAATGGTAATAGTAATAATAATAATAATAATAATAATAATAATGATGATGATGATGATGATGATGATGGTGATGATGATGATGATGATGATAGTGATAATGATGATGATGATGATGATGATGATGATGATGATGATAATAATAGTAATAATAGTAATAATTATAATAATAATAATAATTATAATTATAATAATAATAATAATAATAATAGTTATAATAATAATAATAAAATAATAATAATAAAATAATAATCGTACAAAAAGAAAAAGGATTCGAGGACGTTGCATTCGTAAAGCGGGCCACACGAGAGCTGCATATTTTATTTGACTAAAATAAAAATGTCTCTAACTAATTCTCGGTTAGATATCATCGTAATAGGAACTTAATCGTACATTTTCGCGGCAGCTCAATTAAATTAATCTTCTTAGTAAATAAAATTTGTAATATTTAAAATAATAATAATAATAATAATAATAATATAATAAAAAATGTAAATATTTCTCTTTTCTTTCATATTAACAATGAATGAATAAAGAAAATTAATATAAATCTCACTTAATTCACATATATATAAATAATTCGATAAAGAGTACGATTAAACTTCTATCCTATAAATTAAAAATTAATTAAAAATTGGCTATTGTCAACGTAGTTTTACATCATTTTAAAGTCCTAGCTGATTGCCGCTAACCTAGATTTACGTCGTTTTAAAATCTATGATTGCCATTTGTTTTAATTCTGCACAGTTTTAATTTTTTATACTTATTTAGCAACTCATATATATATATTTTATAATTATTAAGATTTTATTATATTTTTTTTATAAAATGTGAAAATCTAAAAGTAAGAGATTTAATAAAAAATTGATGACATAATAATATTGATTTTCCAATGCAAATTTATTATTACTAATTATTTTATTATTTTTAAAAGTGTCTTTAATTAAAAATATATTTTAAAGAATTAAATTTGTTTTTATCTCTTAATTTTTATTTATAATGCTCATTTTTCGTATTTTAAACAAAAAGTAATTACAAACGTGATATTATAAAACAATACTTCTTTATTTTACTGCATTTTAATACAGCTACGACATTAGCTAACTATAAATCTTTAAAAATCGTATGGCGGCATCCAGCTAAGGCTCTTGAGTTAAAACCGCCGACTATGAAACAATTAAAAAAACGCAACTTTATAGATTCCATCTTGTACTTCACTAATCTATATGTTACGTCTAACTGGTCATTCTAACATAAAAAATAATGAAAGAATTAACAAAAAAAAAAAAAGAAAGAATTCATCATCATGCATACACATAATAATCAAAGACTATATATAATATATCAATGTCTATGCACAAAAAACAATTTGGAAGAGCATATATGAAAAAACGAATGATAACAATAGAATGACCAGCTTTCGTGTTTGGTTATAAAAAGAACGAGATATCCCCCAAGATATGCACTTTATAAATTAAACTGAATATCAATGTAAATCGCTCCGTGGGCCAGCCGCGAATCACAGCAACATCATCCGAACACAACGAGATTGCGCGAGTCCCCGTCACCGCTTTTGTATATCACTTACCACGGTAAATATATATAATAATCTTATATATATACTTCTTGTTTATATATAATATATAATAATATCTTATATATGTATATTTTCTTCACATTATACCTATTATATCATCTTTTATTTCCGCTTAAACATACTTCTGCGCGTGTGCTATTTATACTATTTACAATGTATCCTTCATCCTCTTTTTCTTTCTTTCTTTTCCTCGATTTACAATCGTAACTCTCTGAAATAGTGTTCGTTACACATCCATATTTTTTTTTTTT
>NW_006263570.1:1174423-1177791 GCF_000469605.1 Apis dorsata
CGAAACACACGCGTATAGAACTCGTTTCGTCGTTCTCTCGCACGGTTACGTTTTTCCCTGCATCTCGTGATTCACGTATAGCTCGCGCCTCCTCTTCTCCACGTTCATTAAAATCTTCGAAAATCGCAGGCACTCCGTCGGTACCGTGTGTATATATGTGTATACGCATATTTAATATACGTTTCAACGCAGAGAAGCTACATTTCCATGTAAAAAATACGAAATTATTTATCACCTTCCGAGAGTTCCTTTTTCATGCCCGAAAAGCGAGAGTATACCGTCTCGCGTCCAGTTTCCAAACGCACTTGCTTGGTATTCCGTTCGTCGATCAAATTCTATACAAAATGTTGATCGAGAGATCAGAATATTTCTTCGTGATTCGTGATTTTTTTATTTTCATATCAATAAAATTCCGATACATTAATTAGTGTTGATTTTCTGATTAACTTCTCAGAAACTTTTTAATATATTAATGTGTATCGAAAGAGAAATCTTAAGGCGCCATTTGTGTCACGACACAGAACACCAAGCCAATGAGGTAGCGCTGCGATCGTAAAACACGAAAAGACATACTTGAGAGATGCATCAACGCTATGGACGAATTTCTTTAACAACCTAGCATACGTTGGTGTATCTCGTGAATGTGTGCCACGTGCTTTAAAATTCACGCTGTTTCTGATTGGTACACCATGCAAGAAAACAACATTGAACCATCCTAAAACGTCCTCGTACATTCATATCGAGCGCGCATTGTAATTTCACACAACGTCGTGCGCGTATGTATGTGTGTTCTGTGTATAAATGTGCTGTTGAGTTTTAACATTTTCATGCGGTTGTAGAATAGAATTGTGCACAGAACTCGAATGATTTGCAATCTTAAAAAAATGTAATGAGAACATCTTTCTTTATTTTTTTATACTTTGTTAAAATATCTTTGATTATGAAAATTGATGAAAATGGGGCATTGAAGTTTAAATTTTTATTGATCCATATATATTATTATTTTTCCAATATTTTGTAATATTTTCCACTATGTTCTCACATTTATATTTCAATCGAGCATAGTTTTACATACAGAAATTTGTCCCCATTACATGTTTGAAAAAGTTCACATATCATTCGAAATCGATACACTTATATTTTTTTTCTCCTAGATTTTCTGCACCGTTAAAGTAATATTGCTCGTTGTTTTCTTTTTGTACAAAATGAGAGAGGAACTAATGAACGAAATAGAGATGAGACGATTAGTGTGGCATAAATCAACATTGAATCGAATATAAGATGACAATAGAATAAAAATCAGAAAATTAAAAATTTTTAACATGAACAATTGAAAAAAAGAGAGAAAAAAAAATAGAAAACAAGAACGAAAAAATGAAAACTGCCGAGAATTCACTTGAGTTCGCGTTAACAATTATTAGACTTAGTACGTAGTGTGTATCTATATACATCGAAGTATCTAATGTATTTCATGTATAAACATGTACATTTCGTGTTTTTTGTATTTCTGTATACAAATATCGTATGTTACGAATGGATTTTTTTGTATGGTGTCTCGTGTTAATGTATATGTCGGCTTAATATTGAATTAATTACAGTTTTAAATCAACTCGTGAAACGTTACCAGTAGAGTTTTCTTTTTTTCGTTTCTTTCTTTCTTGTTTTTTCTTTTTTTCCTATCTTTTTTCATTCCCTCACACAAGTAATCAGTCGATTTATAAATTATTGTATATCGCTTTATCGTTCGTTTTTAAATCCGCTTTACAACGCTTAATTTCGATTTAAGTATAGCTGCTCTTTTGAGTTCAGTTAGTGGACGTTGAGGACGAGATCGCGCGCGGATCGCCATTCCTCTTCGCGAAGTGCGTATCGTCGAGTTTTATTTTATTATTTTTTTTTTTTTTCTTCTCTCTTAATAATCTCTCCGTTCCACACCCCAAGTGAATTATTGGCTCCCTTCGTTCTTTGCTCGTCGGCCACTCTATTTTACAATAGTATTATGGTACATATTATTAACGGGAGATCAGTGGCGCGCAGTGGCCTACGTGCGATGATACGAAGGAACCGATATTTATCCCGATCTCTAAAATGCAGGTACATTTGTTAGCATCGTGCGTCAGAACATAGTACGCATTTTCACTACAACATATCTCCATCCATCGGCATATGATATTCCCTTAATAATCGTCGAAAGCCTTCGAGAATCCAGGAACGATATTGATGCTACTATAATTAATTTCGCTTCGTATCGGATATCACACAATGGAAATATGTTCGACCATCTATGTTCTGTTCACGACGTCAGGACGTATCTAGACTCCTCGACGAAGGCTGCAGGCGATCCGTGCGAATTTACGCACATGGCTCTGTGTGTACAGAATTAAGCACCAGGGTGTGATCGTCCTAGCACCATATATCGACTTTTCTGTGTACGAACCTGTATATCTGTCTGATGTACATATACATATGTATGTATATTTATATGTGGGTGTATACGCGCGTGTGTATGTGTATGTATTTATCAGTGTACGGTATAGGCCACGGCGGTTATGTCTTACGCGTGTAATGTATCGTTAGTGTGTTACAGTGTATGGCATTAATTAATCGTCGCCTGGATAGTCTTTCTAATCCAAAGAGAAAACAGCGATCGATGATGATGGACACTCCCTTTTCGATTGGCTGTCGCAAACGACGCCAAAGGCATCGCCGAAGAGTTCTCAACGTCAGCCAGCTAGGCAAGCGATATCGCGCTGTTCGAATCAATTGTAAAAAAAAAAAAAAAAAGGAAAAATAAAAAAAATAAAAAAAATTAGAAGAAAATCAAGAAATGTAGAAAGAAGAAGAGATTTTTTTTTTCCAGTCTGTCGAAGTACCGTGCCGTTTGTCATCGTTGTTTTAAAGAGTCGAAGGAGAAGGCTACATAAGTCCTGTAGGTACTTGTCCTACCGTATCGCCGGCCCGGGGGCGTGAACATTGAGCTCTTTTCACTTTCTCTCTTTTTCCCTGTCGCTCTCTCACTCTATTTCTCTCGCTCTCTTTCCCCCCTTTTCTCCCTCTTTTTTCATTCTCTCATTCTATTTCTTTCTGTCTGACGTGCCGGTGGCGACATTTCGAGCGACTCGGGAACTCATACATGTGCCGCTGAATTCGCAGGTGCAGCTGCAAAAACAGATCGTTTCGATATAGTATAACCAGGCTCGTTTTGAGGTGGTCGTTGATGATGATCCGGAGGAGGACCCGATCTCGCGTTGTTCGTTAACTAAAAATTATAATTCATTCGAATATGAAAATATATTTCTCACACATATTTATATATATATATATATTATATATTATGTGTAAATATATATATACATATGTATAATAAA
>NW_006263570.1:1177863-1180548 GCF_000469605.1 Apis dorsata
AGATTTAAATAATTTCTATTAAATCGATAGTAAATAATTTTTAAATCTAATATAATTATAATAACAAAGTATAAAATATTAAATTATTAGTAAATAAATATCATTGAAACAACGTGAGTTTAGGTACTCGTCGGTTTAAAAATTGTAATCACCTCTATTTCCTTTGAATTTTAAATATTTCCAATGGGCCATGAATTCTGCACCAGTTGCACCTGCGAACACAGGAGGTATCACGTCTCATACCTCCTCGCCCATAAGGAGTAGACCACCCATGCTGGTTACCGGTGTAATACGAAGTAGAACGTAACCGAGATAATCGATCGGTGCGTAATTGACACGAATGGTAATAAATAAGAAAAAGAAGACCTCCTGGAGAATCGCCGTCCAGGCGTTGCAAATAATTCGTGAGGCGGGCGACTGCGTCGTCTCTACATCTTGATTTGTGGTTCTTTGTAAATGCCGCATACTTATTTGCTCTGCGGCATCAGTGGGTAAAAATCGATGAGATGACTCAACGATGTCAAAATTGGGGGCTATGATCCAACGCACATTAACGATTCGTGCGTACTACTGCTACTTCCAGTACTAACGCAGGCACTGGCCACATTGCTATTGGCACAGCTACCGCTGGTTGACACCAGATGCTGTTGCTGTTGCTGATGATGATGATGTTGCTGATGTTGCTGTTCTTGCGCCGTTGTACTCCTAAGAATATCGTCCGCAGATAGAGGTGTCAATTTCCATCCAGGCATGAAGTCTAAATCTAGATCCGGACCAATATCGACATCCAGTAACTCGTTGTTGTTTAGGGGATCTAAAGGCGACTGACTCGAAAGAGATAGCACACTGCCCCAGTTAATCGAACGACTATCATCGCTATCACCGATACCAGAATCGACGTCTGTCTCGTTTGAAGACGTTGGTGGCATTGGAAATGGCGTTAACCTGCCCTGCTCAGGAGGTTGAAGTTGAGCAATAGGTGCTGGTATAACTGGCTCCATGGGCGGTGGACTTCTGTCCCTCTCCATTTCGCGTTCTAGATGCCTCAATGTATTGCAGATGAGAACCGATCGATGAAGGCTCGGATCCGGAAATTGGCGATACCTCGCCAGCTTGCACATTGAAATATTTAATACGGCTAGTCGTCTTTGTCTATAACACGCTCTGCCACGTCGACACCAACTTGACCTCGAACCTTCGCAGCATCTATCATTTGCTCGATAACTAGATCCAAGCTCCAAATAACTTTTTCCGTTTTCTTCTCGCCGTATCGTTGGAGGTTCATAATGATGAGGCGCTCCCCATTGCGGCTGAGGCCTCGACAGTTGACTGTAACCATTATTACCGACCGGACTAGTAGGTCCGCGTTGATGGTGATAGTAGTGCTGCGGATGATGGTGTAGGTGCGCCACCGTAGACGGTGGAGGCGCTGATGTTGGCGTCGATGATTGTTGCTGTTGTTGCTGTGCCGTTTGATGTTGCTGTTGTTGCTGCTGTTGTTGAGGACTCGTCGATGTTGGTTGACAAGGATTTGTCTGCAGGCAAGGCGGACTCACTTCCATATCGTAATAAGAAGCTGGTGTTTGGCTAAGCGGGGGCGTGTAACTATCCTCCATCGCCCACCAGCTACCCTCCACTCGGCCTAACTTCGATGGGCTTTCGCCCATATCCATGTCGAACTCCATGCAGCCCACACCTCCCTCCAGTTTACGTTTCCCTGCCGTGGCCTGCAGACCCATCATTGCACAACTCTAAAAATAAATAAATTAAATATTATATTAGTTTTTCTAAATTCTTTTTTATAAAAAAAATAAGTATATTTCATTTTACATCTATTTTTCTCTTTTATATCTATTTTTAAAATTTAAAATTATATCTATTTTTTCATAAAATTATATAAATAATATTATTATTATATAATTATCATATTATTATTACGTATTATATAGAAAATTAAATAATATTGATATATTATTATATTAGAAAGAATATAATATTACAATTAAATTAAAATAATTTATTATTTTTATTATAAGAAAAATTGAAATTGAAAAGTTTTAAAATTTATATGAAAGAGAAAAAAATTTTAATGATAAGCTAGGAATCTTTCTTAAGTGATAATTTAGCGACATGATCACGAGAGACCTTGCCGAGTCTCGATATTCTGCTATAAGCAAAAGAGTAGGCAAAACGGCATGACTCAGAGGGTCGGCTCGCTGACAGACGTTGGAGAATGACGTCAGACAACTCCCTACCCTAGCCTGGAAGAAGTCATCGTTGGAATGGATGATCGAGTGGGCATGGAAGAGAAGGGGGACACAAATGGCGAGGGGGACAGAGGAGTGTTGTTACTCATGGGTTCAATCAGCAAGCATGCGGGCCCCTTGTGAAATACTCCTCTTCATTTTATCTTTCCCTCCGTCTTTGTTTTCATTTTTCTTCTTATATTCGTTCACAGATATATATATATCAAATTTATGAAAATATGTATTATTATTTCAATTAATTTTAATAGTTTAATTTTAATAGTTTAATTTTATTATTTCAAATATTTTAATAGTAATTTTATTATTCTTATTACTATTGTTAGTAAATATATATTAAATCAAATATTAGAAAAATTTAAATAATAATGTATTAATAATATATATTAATAAATATGTATTATTTTTTCTTAATTAATTT
>NW_006263570.1:1180785-1181834 GCF_000469605.1 Apis dorsata
TTTTTTTAATTAATGAATGTAAAATATATAAATGCTATCTTGCATCACTTACAGTGATACCAACTAAAAGAAATTTAATCGATCCATGCGATATAATTCTAAATGATAAAATATTTAGATATCAATAATTTTCATTTATATATATAAATTCAATTTTATTAATTATTATTTAATTATGCGAATAAAAATAAATAAATAATCATTTCTTATTTTTTCTTGCTTAACTTTTGTTTAATCAAATAAGATTTCTAAAATAAAAATAGAAAAATTTTGAAAAATAAAAATTATATAAATTTAATTGAGAATCACTGATAGTGTAGTTAGTTAAACGAATTGCCGTAGGATGTCACTAGCGATACGTTCGTCATTTTGTCTGATCCACGTGGTCTGCACATGACGTTTGATTTCATAAAAAAAAAGCAAAAATAAAAATTGAAGGAATGGAAGTAGCGAAGAGCTGACCTGAAGAGCTATGGGTAGGGGATGTACGGTGGCATGAACGTCATTTAACAGATAATCGATGCGTTATATTGTCCAATATGAAAAGTTTCATGTGTGTGCAACTAGTAAGAACAACAGTGGGAAAAGGAGGGAAAAAAAGTTCCGAGGAAACGAGCAATGCCATCAGACGATACCGCGCGCTCATAATGATACCGATGGTAATAGCAAAACATGCGAAGCAATTTACTGTTTTATTATTTTAATCATATTTTAAATAAATAATAGAAAAATAAAAATTTCGAATTAAATAAAGAATATAAATAAAACTTTTTCGAATATAATACTAATTAATGTATAAAAAAATAATTTGACTTTTATTATAATAATTTCATTAAGAAAAATAACTTCTGAAGAGAAGAAAAGTACACTTTCTTAGAAACAATTTATAGATTTCTAGAAGTAACTAGTTATACTATAGTAGTAACAGCAACAGCAGCCAACGACTCAATCTCGATTCGACGGTGTACATCCGCCGCGGCGGCCTACTTGGAATACGACTCGCTCGCGAAGGTTCTCCTTCCAACAGGGTCGACCAGTCCCGGAGCTCT
>NW_006263570.1:1181899-1185753 GCF_000469605.1 Apis dorsata
GAGAGACGATTCATGGAATCGTGGGGAAAACAATGAGGGATCGTATCCGCAAGCTTGATTTCGCCTTCCATTACGGTGAAAACACGATTTCCTCAGGAAAGTACTTCTAGTTTTCGATCAATACTTTCCCAATACATATTTATCAATATTTATCATATTAATCTTTATGATTAATATAATGCCATTTTATGAATTATTATATATTAAAAAGAAGAAATATTATGATAAATAATCATCAATCAGTAACAGGAGAATATAAAAGAAAATCTAATAGATTCGGAATTTAAATATATTATTTATAAATATTTATTTTATCAACTAAGTTTGAGATATCTATGAATTTTATAATTTTTTATGTCTAATATTAAAAAATAGTCAATCACATTTATTGGCACAATTGAGATCAAGATTTCAATGAGCGCGATCAAGAATTGAACGGACGGCCTAACAATGTTTGCGAAACATGGTCCGGGCGCACTTGTTGAATCGAGACGACCACCGGGTGGTTACTGTAGGGAGTTACCGCATAACGGATTAGCTGTGTGGAGCAGAAATGCACGGTTCTTAACTATCCATAAATCAAAGTCAAGAAGCATGTGCTCATCCCACTCTTATTTCGTCTCGTGAAATCTTTAAGGGTTGTAATTTGCGTTTTTTTCTCTTACATATAAAGAATCATTTGAATATTCATTTGTTTAGAGAATCGTAACATTGAAAGGAACATTGTTACAAAATTAATTTTTATTTATTTATATTTTTTTAATATTTTTTATAATGCAATTCTTTACAATGATTATTTGATTTATAGGATTATAATTACTTTTGATTGTAAAATATGATATTTTATTACTTGAAAAAAAAAATATTTTTGCATTTTTTTTAATAGATTATCCTAAAATAAAAAGATAGATCTAATTCAATATTTAATGAATTATTTTTTTTTATATTTCTCAAACTATTTTTATATAAGTACTAAATATCATATTTTTCTTACAGGAATGCCATCTAGTAGTGAATTCCGTAATCAATTCGTATAGAGGATTTATTTCGAGGTTAATCAGATAAACGAATGTCTGAAATATTGAATATATTCTAACATAATTTTTATCATTATTAAAGAAATTTTAATGAAATATAACAAATAAATTATTAAATTTGTTAAATTGTATATTTAAATTTATTAAATATAAATAAATAAATAATATTTTTGAAAAATTATAAGAATATTTGTCTAAATAATTATTATCAAATAATAATATATTAATAAATTTTATAGAAACTTTAGTGAGGGAATTTTCATAAACAAATTTGCTCCAATTCCTGTTTTATCATCAGGAATGTAGGTCAATGGAATAAACGTGAGAGAAGTACCAGAACTAGAAAAGATTCATGACGACCGTGCTCGCAATAAGATAATGTTCACTGCGTGAAGTCTATCTAGACAAATTATAACATATATATATATATATATATATATATAGCATGAAAAGATTAATAAAATCTGTTTTTACATTACTTTTAGTAAAATTATAGTAAAATTACAGTTGATATAGAAAATAAAACAAAAATAATAAAAATATAAGTTAAATAAAAATAAAAAATTTAATTAAATAGAAAAAATAAAGAGAATAATTTCAATATGTAAGTATTAATTCAAATGTTATTTTTTATTTGAATAGTAAATCTGTAAATACATTTATTTTGAATAAGTTCAATTTCATTTTATTTTTACAACTAATAAGTAAACACAGAAAAGATGCGAGACAACAATCAAAAGTAGAGAAGGTTCGTTGTGGATCCGGCTATGCCTGACGATGAGGTAATGTTTGCTACACGAGTCAAAGCTATCTAGTCAGCCAAAGAACGAACACACACGAAGCCATTGGAGCCCCGTAGATAAAACCAGTTAGTGTGTGGCGTCGTACATTCCTAAGCTACATATATATGTTGTATGCTAGACATGCGCGAATACATTGAAACGATGAAACTATAAGATTGAATATTCAAATCCATTTTTGAATTCAAATGCTCCAGAATACTCAGTGCAGCTTTGCATATTTAGTAACGAAAAATATTCAAAAGTATTGCTTCTTTAGAGGTTAGATCATTAACTCAGTTATACCAACATAATAATATATAATCGTTTTGATAATAATTTCATGAAAGCATAAAATAATAAAATATATTTTCATATATGTATATTAAAAGTGAATGCAAAAACAAAAAATAGATAAAAGAAAGAGAAAAGAAAGAGATAATATAAAAAAATCAATATAAAAAATAAATTTCTAATATTCGCTTTATATTTTATTTTATAGTATTAACTGAAAAAACAATCGATGCAATATTAAACGATGCATCATAAAGTTTATGAAATTTTAATTTATCTTGAATTCAAAACTGTATAGCAGATAAATGTAATCAATTCATGTTGGTGCAAATTTTCTGCGCTGTTCAGGCACTAGAAGAACGACATCGAGTCAATGTTGGTGCCGGCGGTCGGCAGTCATGACAACATGACGTCAACCGGCCGTGTGTTATTTTCGAAAGGGGACTCGATCGGTGCGGCGCCTACCGGCGAGATCGCCAACTACGAAAAACAGCTCGACAACGACGTCGCGCACCACGCTATCGGGCCAAGAAATAACAACGCGCACAATATAGCTTGCCGTGTTATGATTATCGAGCGTAATTCCGTTGGGAATATTTAAATAAATGAAAAACCAGCAAGTATTCCTTTATATAAAAAATTTTTGTTCTTTGTACAAAATTAACCTTAAACATTTAATATTTCTTTAACAGATAATATGTTTGTTCGATATCGTCTAATTTTTATCCGTCCATTTATCAATGACGTGTTATATTATTTATAGATATGATGTTCTGGATAATTTTCCATTACTATAGCCAAATAAATTATTAAAATAATTCAAATTAAATTAAAAATTATACAATATTATTTCAATATTATATTACTTATTTAGAAAACTATTTCTATTTTAAATGTAAAAATTACTAAATAACAATAGCAATAAAAAGAAAGAAAATAATCAATATCTTTTCTTTGAAATTAATCAATTCTATATAAATAATGAATAATTTCAAATATCTAATTAGATCGCATCGAGAAATTTTTTTAAATCGTCAATTTATCTTATACCATAAATTATGCAATCGATGAATTTCGTTTCGCGATGTGACGCAAGATCGTTACCAAGCAGTGACATTTCTTTGAATTCGACTTCGAGTTTCGCGCGTACGATCCTGGAAGCTGTTTGAATGCTAGCTTTAACAGTGTAAAGTCCGTGACAGATTAGTGGTACGCTATCTCGTCGAATGGATAAGATTGTCGGGGAGCAAGCCAGTTAGACTTAGATTTCAAGGACTTGCAAATCGCGCTCATCATCGTGAACTTTGAAAAACCTAATGTCAATAGATCTTTATTATTTTTTAAATTAAAAAATTTTTATTTTTAATAAATTATTTTTATTTTAGATAAAATTATATTATATTGTTAATATAAAAGATGAAAAATCACAACAAAATGGAAATTTTTTGTTCTTTTTTCAAATTTTTTAGTATACAATAAATATTTAAAAAATCTTTACACAACTGTAAAAACGATTTAAAATTCTAATACTCTATATATTCAAAGTTAACTTTTATGTATTGTATATGCTATGTATATGTGAATATATGTATATGTGTATACATGCTAATTTTATTTTTATGTGCTTGCCTCTGTACTTTAAACAGAATAGTACATTCAAACTTGTAGTAGAGATGTTTTTAGCAAATCCAATATATAATATAAGATTAAAGAAGGAAATTTACTTACAATTTATAATTAAAGT
>NW_006263570.1:1186042-1188732 GCF_000469605.1 Apis dorsata
CCAATGATATATTTAATAAAGACGATTGAAAATTAAACAACTGAATTATTGAAATTATATAATCATTTGTATTGAGAATTGAAAAATTGAAAATCAATATCACGTCTAAAGTAAGAATAAACTATGCAAGATATCAGTTTACAATCTTTAAACGAAAAAAGAAATACAAGAGCCAGCAATCTACAGAATTTTATTGTAGATTACTAAAAAAGAATAATGAATAAGCATTATCCTTCGTGAATATAATCGTGCAGGATAATATTTTATATTTTAGCCACGTGCTCAATTAATCGATAATAGGGAGAAGAGAGGAGAGAGCAGAAAGTTTTATAAAAGAATAAGGGGTGAAAACTACCTTTGATGTATGTTTGCATTAATGGATGGTAATCTAAGTCACTCATGTGATCACCTATTATTCTCTAAATGTAAATAACAATACAATTGATTATACTTAAAATATAATTTATTATGCATGCTTTTAAAGAAATATAAATATCTGAATTGAAAAGAAAATATAAAAATCTTGAATTTTATATATTTAATTCTATATATAAATATAAAAATCTAATTGAAATTTCTATTTGATAAAATATTTAAATAAAACTAAATAACTTACATACATAACATTTTATATGAATAATTTTCACAATATTTAATTATTAAATACTTATTAAATTATGTTAATAGTTCAAATTGTCTATAATCTTTTTATAATATTTATTAGTACTAGTTTTTTTGAAAATATTTTATGTTCTTTTATTTCAGAATGTAAATATAAATATAAATAAATAAGAAAAGATATCAAAAATATGCATTCATTAATTTTTTAATGATTTAGCATATAAATATATACTTTTTTATCCTTATATTCTTATATTTTTATACATACATTGATTCATTATATGATTATGATTTAATTTTTATATATTTATTTATGCAATTATACATAATATATATTATTGTAAAATAAATTATATATTTTACTCATAACGAAATGCTTATTTTAATCATTTTAATCATGTATAAATTAACTTTACTAAATGATTTTTATAATATTTTAATAAAGTAATATAATTTATTACTTTATTAAAATATTTTATTTTATTTAATTTTATTTTATTTTACAAAATTAAATCATATATCAATTAAATCTTTCTGTTAACTAATTTTCAATACATGATCATTTTTCCAAAAAAAAAAAAAAATAATAAATAAAGTAAAGAATTATCAAAATTTCCAAAATAAAATAATTTCACAATAATTCTTTCAAGAGAATAATAAATAACATAAATTAAATATTATTAACTCCCTCTTTTCCTATTAGAACTATTCGAAGTTCTAATTTAGATCATATTTTTTTTTTTTTCAAAAACTTCTCGTAAGAAATAAACTCAGCATCACAACTACGCGAAAAACGTCGTCCCCGAAGAATAGCCCCACGATTGTTGACCCAGTTCCACGGCACGCGATGCAACATTTGCAACCGCGAAAATACGAGCGGCCGTACGCCCATAGGTGTTTGTATGCCACGCACAAGCGTGCAATAAATGCATCCGTGCACTTAAACGTACCGCAACATACACACATAAACCAAGGAATCCTGCGAATCGTATATTCTGCATATCCTTTATACAAAACATATATATTATTTTATATATATATCGCTCATGTACAAGTTTCACGATAAATACACTAGCCTATATACTATCGTTGTGCAGGGGAGAAGGTACGCTGGTCGGTCCTACATTAGGGGATGAATAAAGGAAGGTCTCCGAAAAGGGAGGGTTGTTTCCCCTTGCAAGTGGTTCTCATTGACTGATTTTACGTAATACGATGGAAACACACACTTATAGAGGAATCAGGATATATTTATACCTAGGGAGACAGATAATGGATGGTTAGATAGAGATCGAGGTTGAGAACCATTGGCACGTAATCTAGTAGGGCACGCGGCATCTGCGGTGCCCTAAACGAAAGGTCCAGCACCCTGGGCACTCAGAATCGTCGAGAGGAAAAAGGGAGAATGAACCGATGTGGGGTGGAAAATTAGAAGAAAGAAGGGAGAAAGGAACGAATGGAGAAGTGGAAAATGTAGTTGGCTTCTTAGCATCACCCCCTCTGACGTTAAAAATAAAGAGATCGAAAACGAAGATGCGACTATTTCAATCTCTTTCTGATTCTTGAATCTAGCTTAATTGGTTCGGAAAAAAATAAGGTAATTTAAGTTGAGAAGAATAGATTATGATTTTCTTGTTTCTTGAGATTTTTAACTCGCAAGATTACATTTGTCTGTCGAATAAGCAAATATTTAAAGAGTTTTAATTAGACAATTATAATGTCTCGTTTTAAATGATTTTTTCTGAATATATGGAACATATCATATACTTGAATTGTATACTTCAGTAAACAAAGAAAATCATTCATTTTTGATTTCACACGAAACAAGTTTCGATAAATCTGTGGAAACCAAGCTCAACTCGATAAACTTCATTTAAATCGGTAAAACTATTCCATTGCATACCTATCCTCCTCTCCGTTGCCCCGCGGAAACCGCACAATCCGTCGACTGGCAAAAATAGAAATCGAAGCATTGAACCCGGTGTCTAAAAGCAGAAATTGCAATTTTCAACGAAATCCTCCGATTGAAATTACTAAAAAAAAAAAAAAAAAAAAAAAAAAAAAAAAAAAAA
>NW_006263570.1:1189005-1191079 GCF_000469605.1 Apis dorsata
ATGGTATGTATATCGAGAGAATATTATTTATATCCCTAAAAACAATGAAAACGTATAAAAATTTCCACCTGATGCGAAACTGGTTGCTCATTTTTGTTATAAGTTATAACAAAAAAGGTTGTTCACTTTCAAGGAAGCCAGCACGGGACCCATGTACAGCTGTAAACACACACGTGCACGCACACGTGAGTGGTTACTTTTGTCATGTGGGAAGAAAGCCGTATAGAGGTGGGTAAAAAAAAGAGGGGCCATATGGCAGACAACGGACAGCACCCTTATGTGTGGGAGAACTCTCCCTTTCTCATGCATTTTTTTCCACCCCTTCGAGCTTTTTACGCACAGCATCTTCCTGCTTACACGTACACACAATGGGACGTAACATTCGGCGTATTTTCATTGCATTTTCGCGTATGAACGGTTCTCAATTGTTAATTGAAAAATCTAATCGAAAAAAATAAAATGATAATACTCCTTCTGGACGAATGTTTTTTGTTTTGCTCACAAAATTATTTTTATCTATATATAATTAGTTTCGATTTTGTGTTTTTGATCGATTACCAATTATCCTCCATTGTTATCAATTTTTCAAATGGAAACGAATGATATGTTTATGCTATTTCGGTTATATGATGTACATATTCATATTTATTGATCACACATACGTGTATAATCGTATATAATCTAATACGTATATAATCTTCAAAAATTTCATTTCAAATTAAAAGAAAAAGAAATCAAAAATGAATTTTTCTATTGGTTCACCAATAATTTCGTTTTCTCTTGGGAAAATTAATGAACGAACATTTTAAAAATATCGAACAACTTCAATTGTTCAATTGAAATTAAATCTTATATAAAAAGTACGCGATGATAATTGATGATAATTAAACAAGGTAAAAGAAGGGTCAGGTATGTAAGTATCGTGAAAGAGGAAGCGCAAAGGCACGGGTGGAACCTGTTCGCAGTGACGAGTGGGCGCGTTGGCTGAACTTTACGAGGTAGTCATCGCAGGACAGCCAAAGGAGAGAATAAGATAGTTGCAACGTCGCAGGTGCCTTCACCGGCCATGCTAAATAATACACATACGACTCTTGTGTCGTACATTCGTAAGCACAGTACGCTGACGAGTGGAACAGTCACAAGATGTATTCGACTCGAGTGACAAACAGGTAGGTTTTGCGTGACGAATCTTGCATATAGAGATATGTATACATAATTCCACTGTGGACAGAAGAAGGATGTAAATATAAATCATGGATATATTAAGGTTAAAGGGTAGAAAGAACTCGTTGAAGAAATGAAAGATGCCCTTTGGGAATTGTTTGAACCTGTCAAAACAACATTTTCTTAAACTTTATAACTCTTTCATATGATGCAATCTCTAATCATTTACTCTTGCGTTTATATGAGCAGTAGTGAAAGATTAATCAAAATTGTATAATAATTTTATTATATTTTTTTGCAATAATGAATCCTTAGTGATTCTTCTTTTAAATCACAATTTAAGAATCTAATGTAAAGCTTTTCGAAATTTTTCTTGAAAATGTTTTTAATTTGTATGTAAATATAATGTTTTATAGCGTAAATTATTTTATTATTCTAATCTTTGAATAAAAATTGAAAAAAATTGATGTTTATACTGTAAGGAAATGGCTAATGATTAATAAGAAGACTCGGTTTTTTTTTATTGCCACCAACATATGATGGTATCTTATTTGTAAACATGACATTTTTGTTCAATATGCATACCTATTTTTTGTGCATTTTATTAGTCTAAATATCAACTAATCAGACCCGCATTTTTTTCAATACGTCTCAAAGATACATAACTATTTGTTGAATCAAATTTTTGAAAATTTTTTAATTTTGATATCATTGACATTGAAAATAATTGCAGTATTTAATCAAATAATTAATTACGATTAATTTTCAAACTAAAAAATTAAATATAGATAGTGTATTTTTAAATAAAAAATATCATACATAAATAATATTATTTACATCTTAAATAAAATCAAATCTATCTTTTGGCAAATAAATTCACCAAAAGTTAAAAAAAAAAAAAAAAAAAAAG
>NW_006263570.1:1191350-1201173 GCF_000469605.1 Apis dorsata
GGTTATCAGCAAGAATTGAAAGCAGGTATCGGTGTGCACCGTCAATGTTTCACGCTAGGAAACACCGTATAGACCGAGGAGAATTCCATTTACGACGATCAAGGAGCACCTGATCCCTCGATCGATTCACCTTGCTTTGCCAAGCAGTGAGAACACATCGATGATCGCGTTGCAACGCCATTGTTCCGATCTTCCGACCATCGCGAGCACGCGACTAACCCCCTTCGTCCCCTTTCCAAGCACGAAAGAGAGAGAAAGCACGATTCGTACGTGCAAAAGGCAAGTGACGAAAGTCAACGAATATCCGTCCACCTGATAAGATACGCTTCTTAATTCACTTTGAGTCATATCACTTATCTATTCGAAATATATCTCGGTTAACTAAACTAAGATCGATAAGGTCGTTATACAACGCTACGGTAAACGAGAAATCCCGGTTAATGTGTATAAGTTTAACGAGGTCTCCCTGACGATTGGACCTGTTGCTGACCACCGACGTTTAATATTAATGGAGTACATAAATCACCATCACCATATTATCCCTTTCTTTGCCAACTTCTTAATCTCGAAAACTTTATAATCAAAAAATTCATTCATCGCGTTACAATTTATGATTCGACTGATTTTAGAAAGCTTGTTAAATTGCTCCCTATTCATTTTACGATTATTCATTTTGCGATTCATTCAAAAATCTTGAAAATAACTATTGCCCATTGCCGAAGGAATTTACTCTGTTTGCGAGAGAGCCTTTTGGATACCTGGGCCCAGGTAGAGAAACGTCCAATCGTCTTTCTGCAACAGGGCTACGCGTTGTTCCTTGACGAGGGTCGGACATTAGGCCACATCGAAGGAATCTTCTTTCTCTTTCTCTTTTTTAAAGGTAGACCCTTTGATCTGGTCACGAGGACAGTGACTCTCAAAGTAAACACGATAACTTATCTATTGGAATATAGAGGAGTAAATGATCAATAATTTGAGAACATAGTTTTATTTTCTTTTCGATTCTCGTCGACAATCTAGCCAGATTGATCGGAGTTCTTTAACCTTTCGTATGAAACGAGGAAGAGGATTTAATTTGTTTTTTTTTTTTCTTTTTCAAAACTAGATACAAATAATGATTGAAGAAGAAAAATAATTAAATTCAACTGATAAATATTAATATTGCTGTGGATTCTTATATGAATAATCGGGATGGAATTTTTGAAAGAATAACTTGCTAATTGCTATGCTTTACAAGATCACCATTCTGGATAAAATCAATTTTGCGGAAGGAAGTGGTGCAAGATGTGGTACGATATAAAAATAATTCTGACAAATGAATTTTCGTGATATCACATTGTAGACCTATATTTGAACATGTTTCGCTTGTGTAATATCGAATTATAGCCAGAAAATATAGTGAAGGAGTAAGAATAGCGAGCAATCGTTAGGACTCTAAGAATCGGGGATCATGACCAGTCACGTATTCGTCATACGGTAACGAAGAATTGAACTGGACGCGTCATCGGGATCCAAACAATGACTTTATCTTCGCGGAATCTGACGAAAGCGAAACTTCTCTAACATCAACAATTCACTTCCAATTTTTCAGACATTCCCGTTATTTACTCGAAATATTCATATCTATAAGAATACTTCTCTTGGCCAAATTTTTTTTAAAAATAAAAAAACAGAAAGAAATAGAAAAATTCGATATCCCTGTAAATATGGAAAATCAAAAATCAAAAAATTTTCATTTATTGATCTTATCTCTTTAAAAAAGTTATTGTTTGATCTTTTGAATTTGAAGAAGAAGAAGAAAAAAAAGGACTGGCGATAGTTATAATTTCGGCAATAAAATAAAAGCTCTATCGTGTTAGAGTTTCGGGGCCCCAATCCTACTTGGGAGAGTCCCGCAGACAAGCTTTGGACCCTATTGTTGGATTCGGGGTAGGACAGCCCGTATATATACCCTCGCAGGCAGGCAAACGAGGGTTGCAACCTTTTATACGGCGAAGGGTCGCCAGTCGGCTATCGGCCCCCGGTTCTTTTTGTCTGGTTCGTCGAAGCGACAACGGAGAAATCCCCCCTTGTCAGGCAGCCGGGCGACTGTACCATGCCTGCCTGTTTGCCTGTCGTCCTATGACTGACGACAGCAGGCCAACGCGTATTTCTTTGCCTCGACGAGCGGAAACGAACTTTTACCAATCTTGCTACTAGGAAATGACTGGTGATAGAGGAGAATGGAACAACTCGGATAGAAATACTGTAATCGTGACAATTTTAGGGAATTTCTGATTTAAAGGATCGTGGGGAGAGAGGTTGAAAATTTTGAGATCAATCTTTCTCGGTTGCTGAATTATGAAAAGGAAATTGTATAATAGGGATAAAAAACAATGATTGGTGATAAATAATAATTAATAATAAACATAAATTTCTTATAAATATTTTAAAAAATAAATATTTTATATACAACATATGCGTAGAAATTGCATTAAGTTAACCTCTTTCCTATGATTATCATCTTTAATCAAGAAATGCAAATGATCATGAAAAAACTACAATTAAGACTTTATATTTATGCTCTTACGATACCATCATCGATTTTACATGACTATTTGCATCTATTTATTTAAATTTCGATTTGACGATGAACATTTTATTTTTATAAATAATTCTTGAAATTTGTCATATTTAATATAGATAAATATAGATAAATTATTTAAAAAATAAATAATATTAATATATAAATAATAATAAATAATAATTTATGAAAATATAAACATTATTATTTTTACTCAAAACAATTATATCACAGAAATTAAATCAATTTGAAAAAGATTTAAAAGAAGTTCGATAATCAGACATTTCTTCCATCATATTTTCATTTTTATCAGCTCACAACAGCGATTCTGCAACCAAACGAAAAAGTTTTTCAATAATGAAAGGGAATCGATTCCCTTTGGGGACAGACCTTTAGAATACAATTTTCTCTACTTCATTGCTAGCTAACGATCTTCGACTTTATGACAGTGACTTGCACATTTCTTCTCGTATAATTAACTCTATCCAAATCAAACTTCGCCAGAATTTTTAAAAATTTTAATAAAAATAAAAATCGATATACATATATATATATATATATATACACAAACATTTACCCAACATAATGCAACTTCTCAACTCAGCATCTCGCGATTACGTAAGCATCGCAAGAGCGCGAAGAACAGCATGCCGCGTGACGGCTTTGAAACAGGAAAAGATCCTAGAAAATGGCGGAATATAGCGAGGCGCGAACCGCGCCTGCGGCTCATCAACGCCACTGCGTTCTCGTCGCGTCTCTCACCGATGCTGGAGGAGCCAAGTGGAAGAGTTTACTGTTAGCCGGAGTACACGTAGTATACACAACTAGTGTGTCTAATAGCAAAAGCTACGGGATGTATATCGGGGAGCTAGCTGGTCGTACGACCAACCGACCAGCCAACCAAGCACCACACAGCAGCAGCCATTGCGTTCACCAGACTAGAGAGCCAGCTAGGCCAACGACAGCCGGTTGGGTGTTGGTGAAAGGTGTGGCCGCGTTGGCTACACAAGAAAACGAGAATGCAATATTCCGGCTGCTTACACGATATTCACCGTCAAATACGCAGTCGGTAGAAAAGCATGGAGAGAATCGACTAACTCTAGGCATAATCGTTCTCATCCTGCTGCTTGATTATTCTCTTATTCTCGATGTCGATGAATATCCATCGAACGAAAGAAAAAAAACAAAAGAAAGAGAAGAATAGAGAAAGATATCGAAAAGAACTTTGATGACTTTCCGGATATGGTCGAGAATGATCCAAAAAGTACGGCTTAATGCGATTCTTAAATGATCTCTTATGCCTATGTTTTCAAACGCCAAGTATCATTCTGTTGATCCTTACGGAGGATACTTGGCCTACCTTTTTCAGGTATTCACTGATTCATTGTCGGATGTTATGCTGTTCTCTATATTTACATATACGGAACCGGAAGATCGTTGTCGTATGATGATACCTACGAATTTTCGGTTTTGTGAAGAAGAAAAATACTGGAACAAGTTTTTTTAAAGGCAACAAATTTTTTGGGAGAAAAAGTTTTTATTGTATGAACTATACAACTGATTGATAATATATTATTGCCTCAAGTATATATACACTCTTATTCTTTAAGCATTTAATAGTGTATTTTAATAATTTATTTAATGATACATTTTTATGTCAACACTTTTTTGTTAGATTATTTTGGTAAAGATAGATTTTTCACGCGATAAATTCCCGCGAAAAAAGAAAGAATGGCAATGGAAGATATTCGCCTGTAGCGGTACTGTCCTTGCACGATCGCCTCGAGCAATACCGGCCCGGGTCGTAACTGTTCCCGTATCCTGCCTCGGCTATTCCTAGCTCGGTGTCGAGCAAAGTGCAACTATATTAAGGAGATTATGAGATATTGAAAATGACGATGAATACACGGGATACAATCCTCGTTTCGCCATCCAATATTATTTTATTACACTAATATAGTTAAAATTACCAAAATGCATATAAATTTATAATTATAGACTTTCTTAATATCCACAGATATACTACTATGAAATATTTATAATACAATTTTTTGAATTTTTAAATTATAATATTTAATTTCATAAAAACTATAAATGAAGATGATAGATTTTCATAAACATTTTCATAACTAATTATTCTCATGTATATTACGAATCATTATCACAGACCAATCATAGTTGAATTGATTTGTGTCAAATGTAAAGTCTGTTTCTTTTGTTTATATATGTATATATAACGTCTAAGATATTGCACGAAGACTGTCTAGAATCATGGAGAATAGATAACATATACATGTTAATAGTGCGAAGTTTGATGAAGTTATATCACATTCAAAACGAAATATCTTGGTCATATTTGTATTTATATATTAGTATGTTATATTCTTCGAGTCTCGAAATTTCTATATGAAAAATTGAAGATAGAATGTTGCAGTTTTTTTCCTATACATTTTGCCGCGAATAATAACCGACGTTGCAAAATTGACTGATATAATGAAGCTCCAGCGAAAATCGCTTGCATAAGGCAGCCGCTCGACACGAGCGGGCTGAAGAACACGATACCGAGTGTACGTTGTCAGCACGTCTACGATAGCTGGTGGATGTAAAAAGAAAAAAAAAATAAATCGATTATGTGAGAATTAAAGAATGATTGTTGTAGTGTGAAACTCCAAATTACACGATCGATATAATACGTTAATTGATCAATAATTGTATGAAAATAAATTTCAGAAATTTTTTTTTTAATTCTTTTAAATTGAATGGCCCTTTTTTTACATATAAAAATATTATAAATAGATAATTTAATAATAAAATATAATAGTAAATTATTAATCAATTTATAAAATGTATGTACATAATATTAAAAAATATGTAAAAAAATTTAATTAATTTCATAAAATAAAAAATTAATTCGTAATAATAACTATTCTTTTCCTTTAAAAGACGAACTTCGTTATTGTTTTTTTAAAAAACTTATTCGAAATAAAAGAAATACTTTTTTTCTTTTAATATTATCTATATGATAATATCCTATCTTTCTACATAAATTTTTATAACATTATTTTTCGTAATTAATGATTTGTATTTATGTGAAATGAAATGTATAAAATTTAGTTACGTAATATTATATAAGAATAATTTCAATTTAATATGCGATAAATATAATATTACGAATTTAAGGGGTTAAAGAGCGTTTCTATCTGACATTACCCTCCTGATTGCTTTCACCGAAGTAATGACGTCGAATGCATCCGAGAAACCGATTTTGCTAATTTTACAAAATGATTTGTGTACCGTTCGCCACTCATGTTGGTGTCGTTTCACAGGCAAGGTAAGTCGAACCCATCATCGAAAAATCATTGAAACGTTCAAGAACGTTAAAGGAGATCGTACGAGTCGAATTTACGAGCGTGTCAGCCACGCGCGCTGGTGAAACCAGAGGCAAGCAAAACAACGAGACGACGACGATACGAAAATAAAATCCGTCCCGTCGTTGCACGATGTTCGCGGCCCGTTCCGACGACGCAGCCAAGGTTACGTGCGACGACGAACCAACGAGTCTCCTCGTGAAAGTCAAATTTGTAAAGCGCGTATATGAGAGAGCACATATATGAGAGAACGTGTGAGAGCATTCGCGCGCGCGCGTCTTTTCTCGAAGCGAGCGCGCGTAGAAGCGAATGCAACGCCAACTGGCGGCATATAAGCGCGATATCGTTTTTTCGACGCCGCGACGAAGCAACGCGTCGCCACTGCTGTTCCTTCAAGGCTGCGCCGTTACGGCTGACGTCTCTTGCTGCTGCTTACCGATTGCTCGATCCCGTCGTTGGTTGGTAATTAGCGATGGGAAGTTTGTACGAGTAACGCCGGCAATGTAAATCTTCCAATTCCTGCGTAGAAAAATCATCACGTCGAAATTTTGTTGATTATTAAGATTATTGCAGAAATATTTAATTATTTTTTGCGATCAACTAATCGTTCTAAACATTTGTTGATATATGATCAATACTTAGATGCAACTGGCAACTGATAAATGTGCATCAAAAACGTAGGATTAAACTGTTTTCAATAACAGACTCCAGTGGTAAAATCGATCTATTACAGTATTTATGCGATGGATTCCTTTATGGTATAATATTCCAATTAAACGGAACTATTTAACCTTTGCATTTTTTCTAATTTTTTTTAACAAAGATTCAGATTTTACGTGATTTTGTGCGTACATATATGTACATATATATATATGTATATACATAATTTTCATTTGCAGAAGTAGTTTTATAGATGGCAGATGCAAGGATAAAGTTAAATATGATAAATGCGACGAATACTGGTCTTCTCTTTATCGTTCTCGTCTCGATAATATACAATATAGATATGGTAAGAACATCACGCGATATGGTATTAGCAAGATATGAATGTATCAACGCAAATCTAGTATGATTGCAATGATTCTTACTAGGAAATAATATAATAAAAAAATTATTTTAATTATAAAAATAGCGCAGATATGATTGCGTTTTCTTTAGTTTTTAATAATAGTATCTATGTTCAAGGTTATATCAAAACAGTTCTACGCCATTATCAATATCGATGATGTAGCTTACTACTAGATGATACGAGTAATGCTAGAACAGTAACGAGAAAGAGCTAGCAGTAAACGCAGACGACGTAGACGCTGAAGACTGGCTCTGTCCCGCTGCTGCTGTTACTGTTATTTTTAACTCGACGCCGACGCGTCGAGTCCGTAGTCTAAAACCGTCTACCCTCCTTCCTCCCTGTACTCCACCAGATCAAGCTTCTCTTCTCTACTTCTTCGTTTTCTTCTATATGACCCGAACGATAGAAAAGACGATTAGTGAAGTAATTACTTTGAATGGTATTTCCAAAATGAGGAATTTTCTATTTTAAAAATGAAGAGCGATAAGTTAAATTTTAATGGAAAAATCCATTATTGAAATCTATGATAATTAGTTCTCGTAACTATGCAATTAGAAATTTTTAAAACTTTTATCCATAATTATTATAAATTCGACTTCAATTAAAATTTTTTTCTTCATTTTGTGTATTTTTTTTATAATTACATATTAAACAATGATAAAATTATAAAAAATTTTTTTTATACAATAGTTTTGAAAATTATTCGTTATTGATTTTACTTAATTTTTTAATTTCCTAAGAATAAAATGTAAATGTAATAACAGGAATTACCATATAAAATTGCCGCGAGAAAGGTATTTATTAAAAAAGTTTTAGCAATGTCCGTCACAAAAGAGTGCCGTGAGCGAAGGAAAATTTGTTTCGAAACCCAGTTTTCCCGCCAGTCGAATTGGCAACGCTGCGTAACCAGAGAAAATCAAGAAAGAACGAGACAATGCAATATTGGCAACGTGGAAAAAAGAGAGGGGACGAAAAAGAGAGACCTCGAAACGTGGCAACGCAGCGCCAATGCGTTGTAGACTCGGTTCCGTACTGATACCCACGCTCTGAGGTCTCGCACGATGTCGCTCTTGCGCTGAACAAAATATCTCTACACGAACTTTCTACTCGTAAGAATGGGGTTGTCGGCGCAATAATCATACAACATTTGAGGGTAGAATTTTCTTATTTAATATAAAATTGTCTATTTATTTTTTAATTTATCTATAATATAATAAGATTAAAGAAAGAAATGTTCCATACTTAATATAATATTAAAAATATTTGAATTATAAAATTAAGTTCTCTATTTCTAACAAGATAATGTATAATCAAAAACATTATATTTTTTTCATATTTGATATAAATATTTTAATTGATATATTATTAAAATTATTTTCTGAAAAATAATTATTTAAATATGATAAATTTTTATTTGTTTTTTTTTTAAGTTTTTTATATACTTTAAATAATAAAGATATATTTATTTTATTTATAATAAAATGAAATACTTTTCTTTTTGAAAAACAATTGAAATTTGAAAGGCTCTAGTCCATCGTATATCGCTGTTTCTTCAACGTTGGCTGGGGCAACTTTCTAGTTTAGCGTATAGGTGTACGTAGCACGTACGCATGGCTCTGGCTCATATATAGCAACGTATGCGTTAATCGTGTGCGTACAGGGAGTATGTATGCGTGTCCGTCATATTAGTATATGTTTCTTTTTCTATCCTTCGCGCACGCGCGCGCGCGCGCGCTCACGCTCTCCCGAGCGTGTGGAGGAAAACTGGTTCCAGGAGAATAGAGCAACTGCGCCTTACCAGCAACAGCAGAAGGAACGAAAACCTCGACACCCTCGCGCGTGAGTTTAATCTCGTACCCGTATATACCATGATCCTTTCCACTCGTGAATATTTGGAACGTCTGCAAGGACGTACCGCAAGGTGCCTTTCAACAACGAATCGTAACTGAACTTCTTAACAGCAACTACTAGATTTTTTTTTTTAAATTCTCCGTCTCATAGAAATATATTATATAATTGTTTATTGTATGTAGTAAATATTCTAGACTCTAAAATGATTCTAGACTCTAAAATTTAAAACAAAATATTTAAGTTTCATTTCCGGTATTGTTGATTCGAATAATTAACAATAGAAACTAAATTATAAATACAATATGATTTTTTTTCTTTATATTTTGTAATTGAATATCAATTTTTAATTTTTTTAAATTTAGATTAATAAAGATTCATAAAGATTTTTAAATTTAGATTAAAAATTAATATATATTTTACAGGATTTTATACATCTATTAATTAAATACGCCTTAGCAACGAAAATTTTAATAGACATGTCTGTTTTACCGACAGAGTTTTCTATTAGTATTTAATAGCGAAGCATTCCTTTTTTACATACTATCATTTTATAGCTCTTCTATTTCTTTATATCTTTCTTCGTTGCATGTGCAGATATGTATACACATACATGTTGCTATATATATATATATATATATATATATATATAGCGTCGTACNGCGATGGTGCTCTCTCTGTAATATACGTATCCTCGTTTGACTTTGGGGTAGTTTTACCCTCGCGGGCGGGCAACGGGTTGATTGCACTGACGGCCCCGCATTTGGCAGCTTTCTCACTCGCTCTTTTTTTCTGTCCCTATCTTTGTCCTCTCTCTTTCTCTGACCATTACCCTCTCACTTCCCCGCCTTATTCCTTCCTGTTTTACTCTCGTGTTCCAGCACCGTTTTCTCTCTCCCTCTTTACGTCGCACTCCTAGTTATTCTTTCCTTGTCTTTCTTTTTTCAATCTCTCTCTCTCTCTCTCTCTCTCTCT
>NW_006263570.1:1201271-1204699 GCF_000469605.1 Apis dorsata
TTGCTAACTCTCTCCTACTGGGTTGTCTTTCACCTCCCTTTTTCATTCTATCCTCTCGTTTCCACCAACGATGTGGTAAGGGGGTGGAACGAGCTAAGGTTTCCATGGCAACGCCCCATGCGCGCGAATAACGTGTCTCTCTTTATCCCACACGTCCCACCTTCCCCTCCAAAACCATACTTTTCTTTCTTTCTCACACTCTCTTTGCTCATGGTCTCTCTTTCTAGCTTCTTTCCTTCTCGTTTCACTCGTTTTCTTTCTTCTATGCGCACGCACGCGTACAGCATGTATGTACACCCATACATACTGTTTCGCTATCTCTGTTGCTCCAATAGTGTTCAACGTACAGGCTCGTCCAATATGACCGGCGAGTCCGTACGATATCGAGGCTTCTCGAGGAGGACGAATAACGGGCGCTCTCGAAACGAGGATTCCGCGATGGGCGAAATCGTCGTTGGTGCCGTATGCAAAATTGCAGAAAATGATGGAAGCACATAATAGATAGATTCAACAACGAATTTAAATGCAATAATAAAATCGGGAAAGAGTTTTGTTCCTATTTTCTTTTCATTGATATAATGGGCGTGGCAATATATAATATATATAATTTTAAAATAATTTAATTAAAATTGATTATCTTTAAGTTTCCAATTTTAGTTCTAGATTTATATATTATTTCTTATTCCGGCAATCTTTTATTAAATATTCACAACAAATATTTAAATTTTTTCTTATTAATATTATTATATTAAAAAAATTTTCTTGTATTACAATTTCACAAAGTATGTAATTGAAAAAATGAATAAGTTTTTGAATATACAATACGTTTTCCCTTCATTGTATTAATTTTTTGTTCTGGCTGAAGCATAGTTAGATTTTCAGACAGCTTCAAGTTAAAAAAAAAGGGAAGGAGCCTTGAAAAATGTATTTTTCTGAGATCGTCAAAACGCATCATGATAGAAAATGAGAGATGACTGATAGCAAGCATCATGAAGGAGAATGAGTATGGCGCGGTCGGTGCTCGTCATGTAACGCGTTGCGTAGGTGTGTTTCGCAAAAGTTTGCTTTACCCGTAGGGTAAAAGCGGAATGAACCTCGTTAAAGAACTCTTTCCGGAAAGTTGCTAATTCCAGCTTTAATTTATTTTATAATATAACGTTAATAGCCATGCGTCCTTTCATCGGTCTGAATATGTATAAAGGGCAAGTGGCAAATCCGCGCCGCTTTTAAACTTCTCTCCGCGTAATAAACTAGGAGAAACTCGTATTTCATTTTCACGAACTGTGTTTTTGAGTAATCTTTTCCCTTCTATATTCACGTTGTTTCAGTTCGAAAACGATTTTAGATCAAAAGAAACAACATTGATGTTCGAATGAATGACGAACGGCACCACACGATATCTTCAGGGTAATTATTACTGGTGAGTGTAGGAATCATGTCGGCAATTAGAAGATCGCCTCTAGTCACGGTGAATCCAACAGCAAGCACCATTAAGCAAATAACCGCGAGGCTACTACTACCCGTTATTTGCTGAATTCGGCTGTCAAGAGCCCTTCTCTTCCTAAGAAACTTCATTGGCTCTTTCTTATACTAACTATGTATGTCTTAGATTATTATTCAATAGCTATCTGCTATACGAAATTTATGTGTATTTAAAAAATTTTTAAATAACATTTTTTAATAATATTATAATCAATTGTTATTATGCTTGGTTAATTAAAAATGATTTTCATAAAACATTTTATTACAGTATTGATTTGCTTCATATATATTAATAATTATCTATTGTGAAAATATTTTCTTTAAAAATAAACAGATTCAATTCATGAGAAGAAGAAAAATTTTCTTCATCAACACAATACTGAATCATTAAATATATTAATTTCGAAAAAATCAGAAAGTGATTTCGTCCCTCTCGTTCGAGGTGACCAAGTCAATTCCACGATAATTTGCGCCAGTCGAGACTTCAAAAATGGCCTTAGAACGCAAGAGAGTTGCGACGTATCCTTGCGTGGTAAGGGAAGTAAGAAAGGGATAGGGTTCAAAAGAGAAAGAGGTTAATGGATGAGAAAATGAGAGAGATAGAGAGTAAAGCGAGAGATCGTCCGATCCACGAGGAAGACGAAAGTATCAGTTACGTCCATGTGAAACTGGTTTGGAAGGATGTGACGCGCGTGCACGCATGGACGCACGTATGCATACTTGTGGACGATTGGTACACCTTGAAAATTCCTTTGATGCGAAGAATATCCACCAAAGATCTTATTATAGAGGGGGCTCATTTTCACAGAAATTTATCCTGATCGACTCGTGAAATTTAACAAGTATTTTCGATAATGTTGAAGATCAAAAGTCCTACATGAAAGTAACCAGAAATTCTTTAATTCTTGAAATATACATATTCTAGACAGATAATCAAAGTGCCGACGGCGAACAACGATTTTGTTAGATGTTAGTGCCAGACTCTTACTCAAATACATTGTTATCTTGTATTAAATGCGTGACATATTGTATATATCATTCGAAGAATTCGAATCGTAAAACGCACATGATACCGACCGCAACCAGGTCGCGAAAGATATACGTGCAAACAAGTTACCGACTTCAGTCTAGGACCGACCTAGAGACGAGGCGAATTAATGATGAAAATTAAAGAACGTCAAATTAAATGTTTACCGAAGGAAACACAGTGACAAGATAAATCGCGCACATTGTCCAATGATAATTCAAAAGAGAGTTCCCGTTGTTCTCCAACTGGTCGAAAAATTCGAAAACACAATACGACACCCGAATAACGGAGTGAGACATATCAGCATCTACCGGCGACCTTCCTATCAGATTATCCTGTCGTCTGAAAAGAGACTGAAATTCGTTGAAGCGTCGGTAATGGCATAAACTGTATACTTCATGTTCAGCGACTTCTCTCGCGCGATATATCCAGCTCATTCTGAAATACAGCTGTACGACCGCACGTATTCACTCACACACACAGAGAACCATCTAGTCTACTCTTATATACGTACGTGTATGCATGGTATATAGAGCGCACACGAGAATCTGTCGTACATGCAGCGCAATATACTTATGTGTATATATATATATCTATATATATTATATATATATATAGAGGCTATGTATGTATATATGTAGAGACATCTATATATACGTAGCACGTAGCCATAGTTCGGTACGCCTGTGTAAGGGTAGGGGTGTGGTGGTATGAGAAACGAAATGATGGGGATAGCGGAGGCAAGAGGGTGGATTTCGAGGGAGGGAAGGGTATAGAGGGTTGTGACGGATAAGGGAGAAGTAGGGGAGAGGTATAGAAAGGGTGGATGAGGTTGGGTGGACGGGCGGATTGGGGATGGCGCCCGTTCGATAGTGAACGCACGTGGCCGCGCTTCTCGCAGCCGCCGTCGTGGCGCCAA
>NW_006263570.1:1204887-1217915 GCF_000469605.1 Apis dorsata
GTCGCCTTCCATCCCCACCACTGCGGCATCCAACTACCACCACCACCTTCCACCCTCACCACTGCCAGCCGAGGATTTCCATCGTCGATTCGCGCAGGCGTCTAACTTACTTAAAGGACACTGACTCTCTTTCTGGGGTGACCGGTGGTGGGGGATCGTTTTTTGGGGGGAGATCAGCGAAAATAACGTTGAACAATTTCGGGAGGTACTACGGGAAAGTTTCACCCACCAGGGGAGAGAGAATGTCTGGTCATTTTCAAGGTGGATGAACATATTTTGATGATTTTATGTTTTGCGAAGAGCCGGAGAGCAATTTTTCGAGCGGAATCGGTGGTATATGCGGCATGTGTATATTGTATGAATGATCGAAGAGGGCATATTGATAATTGGCAAGTTTTTCGAGAAAAGGGAATAAAATTGAGAGCCACGTGATTCGAGCGAGTGAAATAAATCGTTGACAGTAAAAGGAAGCAGCATCGATTTGCGACTGCAGAGATTATGTAATTTTACTATGTTTTCCTACATGACGTATCATGTAAGAAAAAACAGCTAAAGATTACATAAAGTTGTACGTCTAAGTTTTATAGAATTTTTTTATGATTTAATAATTATAAATAAATTAATAATTAGATATAAAAATAAACTATCTACGTACTAACTATCAAAGTAATTGTTTGCATAAATAAAATATTTTGAAAAATAAAAATAAAAATGGACATTTTTAAAATATATATTATTAAAAAAAAATTAATTTTTGGAAAAGTTATTTAATTCATCCGTAGAATTATTTATCATTAACTATATTTTTTGTATATTCTTTATATCAAAAATCTTGAAACACTTGTACATCGGACGGCATTACGTAATCTCAATTTCCCCGTATCCCTCTCCTCTCCTACTGTGCCACGTAACTGCTCACGCTACTTGAACTTCGAAAAAAGACTGTTCTGCGTGGTAGCAGGTTTTGCTCGAGGATCGATGTCGACTATTCGCCAAGCGTTATCGAACGAGTGACCTGCGACAGCGTCGAGCGCCCTTTCGAAAACGACATTGACGGAGACGACTACGTTGACGTCGACGTACAGTCGGCAACGTCAACGCCGAAGTGGAAAGCATGATTGCGTAACCTAGAGCACACAGCTGAAAGCATGTTGCTCGTGATAGTCTCCCACCAGAGCACCTCGGCGCAAACTACGTTGGATGTAGCCTCGTTACGCGATAAGGCGTTCTTCGTGTGGGTGAAACGACGAGCAATATACGCGATTACATTTTGTGTCTCGGCAGAAGCCGCACGAGGTTAGATTCGCGATATATCCAATGGAATGTTCCACAGTTCATTTTTGAATTTCGTTCTTTTGGAGAATTTTCTACATACATGATAATGTTTATTTTAATTAATGCTTTATTAATATTGATTGAAGATAAATGTAAATTAATTTGATAGTTATTGTTTCACAAAATTTTATTTTGATAATGGCGAACATTTTACGATAATTAAAAACCAAATTGTATATTGTACGATAGATTTTTGATATTTTTTTTCTTTACAAAAGCACAGAATAATAAAAAAAAAAGGAAATTGTAGATAAGCATGTAAGGAGACAAAAAAAGAGCATGAGCGCATGAGTTCTGCGTCGAGAAGAATTCTTGCGCAAGTATCCGGGTATTTACGCGTGAGACAAGAGTTCGTAATACTGCATTGGTAGTCGACTTCGTAATTGTGTATGTGTTCGCGTGTATGAGTGACGAAGCGCCGTACTGTGCTGCCACCTACAAGAGAGTGCGTGAACTAACAAATATAGCTAGCTTTTGCACGCGATAGCGATCCAGTTGCATGTACTTATTACAACGCGAGAGAAGTTTGTCTGATTCTGCTAATATTTTAAAATCTTTGGATACGTAATTTAATAAGAAACAATAAAATTACACATCGCAAATCAATATATATTGTTGATTTATCAATATATATTATTAAAAAATATTAAGAAATATAATTTTCATAAAAACAAAATACCAAGAAAAATTAGCAATAATATTATTTATATTGTTATACTTATTATTGTGATAATTCTGATTCTAATATTTACCGATAAAAATTTCTAACTTTTTTTATCGTAGCAATTAAATATTTTCATACAAATTATTTTATCAAATAAATTTTTACTAAAATAATTTCGTCCAAAAAAATCTAATTTTGAGTCAAACTTTGATAAAATAAATAATTCATCAGAAGAAAAAAACAATAAAAATAAAAAACATGAAGACTCAGAGTCACGCGGAGGTTCGTTGCTGCCGGCACAACGGTCCCCGTTGGAATGCATTTATTGCTGAATGGAGAGTTCCTATCTTCTCCGTTCATACAGTCTCTTTTTACCATCTTCGTCTCACCCACACGGTTACCTCAAATTTACATATGATAAACAGACAGAATCACTATCTCTTTCTCTCTCGACCACGCTTATCCCCCCTACAATGTTGCTTAGCGTACAGAGAGACACGTATCCATACCTCCAAAGGGAGTACTCGTTCCAGTTCGTATATGCACTTGGCAAGAGGGCGGTGCCACCTGTGTGTAGGCGCGTGAATTTACAGTTGGCTAGAATGTTGAGGGGGGAAGCTGGGGTGGTGAGAGATGCGCAGGGGGAAACGAGGGATAACCTGAACCACGTGGCGATCTATTTGTCACGCGAAAACGGCTACCGTCGAATCAAGTTAGCTTCCTGATGCGTCTTCGTTCGTTCATCAAGCTAATGGCATTTTTTACAGTGAAACTTAAAATGATATTATCTATCATCGAATATTTTCAAACAACTATAAATCGAGAATAATAAAATTTAACACGTATGTACATGTATACATTTAATAAAAAATTTTTATATTTTATATACGCAATTCTACAAAATCCAGTTTTGTTGGATTTGTTTTGAGGAAGTGTAGTAATAAGTCCGTCGGTGCGGCGTCACGGGAGGCGACTGACTGTCTAAGATCGTTTACCATTCGATTGAACCGAATCGCGGAATCAAACGCGACGGGGGAATAACGGGGAGGAGAGGGCACGTTGAAAAGTGAGACAGAGATACGAGCAGATAGAGAGATATATAGAGAGAGAATCGTGGAGGCACGTGCTACCGAAAGGAGTGGTGGGAATGTAAGTTATGCGCAGCACGTGATCTTCGGAGATCCGTCCGAGCATTTCTTCGTTGGGGGGACGTTCGCACATCCCCTGCACGTTTCTCTACGTGCGCGCGCGTACGTATGTGTAAGCTTCGCGAAAGAGACAAAGAGAAACGCACACTAGCAAATACGATTAAACGAATCGTAAATCGCGCGAGTGTATTGGTACCGGACAAAAATGTGTACGTATTTGTAAATCTATCGCACTCGCCCCACGTGTATCAGTATATACATGTTTTACGAGATGTTTTTGTACCAATGATACGTGCCATTCTATGCGATCTGAAGAACATACGCAAACTTTGCGTCTACGTGAGAAAGCGTGAATATTTTGACGCGAAACTAATAATCTCACCAATCTAATCACATACGATTTATCCTTTACAATTTTAATTACAAGAATTATTTTGAAAAGCTATTTATAACTTTGTTTACATATTATATTTTCATTCTATGTTAATATTGAAAATTCATGTTGATTGAAAAGTTTTATTTTTGATATAGATTGATTTAAAATTTAATCTTTAGAGACTTATATATATTTATATGTATATTTCCAAGAATTTTCAATCATGAAGATTACCTTAGATGTTAGTATCTGTTTTCTTTCAATTAGATTTTCAAAACCATTAATTGTTATACTCAAAATTCTAAATATATTGAAAAAAATAAACGTTTATGATTTTCTTTGTAAAAATTTTGCAATAAACATTGTGTAACGAATGAATGAATATTAATTATAAATATATTTATATATATAAGCACACGTAAACATTCATTAATCAGAACAATGTAATTTCTTCTAATACATGCATATACATACGTATTCGTTTATAAATCAAAGAAATTAAACATACATAACACATTTAGGCATTCGTATAATCAATAGAGTTAATAACTACGAGAAACAACTACCAATAAGCAAATCAGTCGCGCGTACATGATGTCATCTATTTTTTACGATAGTAAAAATACAACGATCGAAAGTCGATCACACACGATGTGCATATACAAGTTCATTGAAAGCTCACATATGACTGCTCGTCGTTCTTTAAAATACGACACGCCACGTGGTTCCTCCTGCCTCTCTGTTTCCCTTTCGTGTTCCGTCCCTCTTTTAACCGTTCCCTCACCCCCGCGGATTTCCACGCCCGGCTTTTTGCCGATAGGGAAGGTAAACAACCGTGGAGAGTGTCACCTGTTATTGCTCGTACGCAAATAGGCTTCATTCACGGTCAACCTCCATACATCGTCGCGTGCTTGTTGTGTACCGAGTTCAAGCGATACTACCTCTGTACTTACACACTTTCAAAGTTTCTCTCTACGACATTGAGAGTCTTCCGTGTAGTCGAGAGAAGTATTAGCGAGTTCAACGTATATGTAACAAGTTTTCTTCTTTAAATTTCTGAATCGCTAAGAAATCACTAAGTAATCGTTATTTCAATGGTATTAAGTTTACCAGTATAATTTTAGAAATCGTCTTCACAAAAATTTACTTCTTTCAAAATATAAAAAATTTTTTTCAAAAAAGTATTTCAAAAAAAGAATTTCCATATTCAATATACTCAAAATTTATTAAGAATTCAAAAGTTAAAAATCTAAACGATTTAGAAAAAACAGACATTTCTTTAATCATCAACGACTGATTAAAATCAAATGAGAAGTATATAGAATGGAAACAACTAGTCGACGAGGACAAAGCGTATTGCTAGTTGCAGGACAAGAAAGATGCATAGGTTCGAAAGACATGAAACGAAATGCACAATCATGTCTATGTAGTCGAAAGGTATGGAAAGATATGGAAAAGTATGGTAGGAAAAAGAGGAGGTATTACACAACGTATGTAACCCGATGTATAGAGGGAGATACGACGGCTAGTAGAAGAGAGCATCACAATGCATCGACGCACACTCCGACGATTCCTATATGTCGCTACGCTGCTCGCTATCTCGCTCTTCTTCCATCTCTCTCACTTTACCCTTTCTCTCGTTCATCCACGTGTGTTTACATCGTACTTTACGCTATATACGAACCGGTGTGCCCCCTGTAACGCGAGAACCTCTCACGCATACACGTGGATCATCCTCCTCCTCCCACTCTCCCACGTAGAAAGTACATAAAGTGTCCTCGTTCACGTCGATATCGTCAGCTGTTGCTTCCTCTGTTGCGTCCTGTAGATTCTCCTACGCGCGTGTATTTGTATCACGTCGGTTTCAGGTGTATCATCATGCCGACTTTTATCGAGTTGAGAAAACTGTCCAAGAGAGACTTTCATTATGATTTTATATAATAAAACAATGTTACCTATGTAGATGTTGTATTAAGATATTGGTATTTCCATAGATATGATAATTAGAAAATTTAATTTATATTTTAGGTGAGATTATGTACATTAAAGTATAATATCGATATTAAAAATATTAGCTCGGCAAATATTGCTGGCTGTGTCAATAAGACGTAATTATTGATTATGCGAATGAAAAAGATCTTCGAAAAACTTATATTCCTTGGGTAAAAAGTGATCTATAATCATTCATTGATCTATTGGATGCAAATTTATTCAAGCAATCAATCTTATTATCGATAATAAATCAATTGATTCAAAAATGTGAAGGTTAATAAGGTTTGTATAAATTAACAATTCTGCATAACATTGTGTGCTTTTATAGATATAATGATTTTTAATTATTTTTAATGATTCAAGACATGAAATATGAAGCTATCAAATCACTAAATCTTATATTTTTAAAAATGCGATCTAAAGTTGAACTGTATTACTTTATTAAAAATACAAATTTCACAGTTACAAGAGTACTCGTAATCTATATTGGATGTATTTAACGTACAGTTCACTATTTTCGACGCAAGAACACATTCGTGGTTCTCGTCGAAATGTTCTCGTGTAAATGCCCCCCATGTCCTCATTGTCTCGCGTGGTACACAAGCCATTTCACGTGAGAACGTACACGCTTGGTCGCGGCTCGCGATTGTCAATGTCACGGGACGCGCGCGACTGCTTCTATTAAACGCGTGTGCACCAGAGCACACACGCCGTCACACTACTTGTTTCGACCACTTGGCGGGAAGAAAGAGGGCCGAGAGCGTATTGCATATGCGGAGACACGTGCTCGTGGGACGCTCTTTTGCGGTCTGCACTACTACTACCGGTAATTGTACATGCTCATTCGATTCGTGTTGTACTGACCGTAGTATACTCGGCAAGAATGTTTGGAGAGAGAAAGAGAGAGAGAGAGATTCTGTTTTTAGAGAAAGGAAAAAAGGTGACACGTGTGAAATTGAATATGCGAAGAAGAATGTTTGGAGTAATCGGAGAATTTTGGTTTTATTAGTTTTAAGTATATTATCAATGGATGTAATTAAAAATAAGAAATAACATTATATGTAGAAAGAATGTGTATGTTGAACAATGTTTGAGTTTGATATATAGCTCGTTATAGTTTCGAATTTTATTAGTGAGTGTTTTATATAATGTTTATGTTTTCATAAAGATATTTATTAAATAAAATATTATTTAGTAAAATTGAACTGCTCATCGTTATTGGAAACTGTTCTCTAAAACGAGTTTATCGTTCGAGATACATCAGAAGCTCAAAGGAGCTATATAAAGTAAATTTAAATGAAGATATATAGCGTGTAATAATTGAACTATTAGCTCGAAAGAGCTTTTATTGCCCGCTGAAGTATCTGATATTTTGAAAACTCGATACGTGAGATTTTGTTGCTAAATAAAAAACAAGAATATAATAAATGCCGTTTGTAATAATTTTTAATTTTATTTGTTAAATTTTTTTCATTTTCCCTAACGTAAAATAATAGCATTAAATAATATCAAACAAAATATTATATCATTGTTCGTTAAAAAAATCTATAAATAAATTAATAATCTACTAAAAATATTTTAACAAAAAGAAAAGGAAAGGAAATATTGAATCAAAAATGAGGGAAAAGGAAATCAATACCAAACATTTGCAATCGTAAAAAATACAATTGCTGGGTTTCATTCATCTAGAAAACAATAAAGGAGGCACGAGTTACTGATATAATTTCGAACGGTGAGTGAACAATGCCAGTACTAGTAAAGACTAATAAAAGTACAATATAAGGGTCCCGGTAAAGTAGAAAGGAGCGTAGAGAGAAAGAGAGAAAAAGAAAAGAGAAACATAGTGGAGGGTTACGCTACTGAGGATTAAAGGTTCAAGGCCGAATAACAGCGGGGTAGAGGAAGAGAAAGAGAGAAAGATCATTCGCCATCTAAACGTAAAGGAGTCAGAGCTATTGGCAAAACAAGGATCGAAGAATGACAAGGTGGCACGAAACAACACCTGTCTTCATGACCCATGTAGAAGAAGATTCTATGAGAAAACCGCAATGAGTAAACTATTGGTGGACAGGTGCCATTATTCCTGTTATATCGGTGGAGGAATCTAAGTAGAAAAAGGGACTGGCATTTTTCACTGGTCATTAACCTTCTTGGGTTATTCACTTTAACTCTCTTGAGAGCGATCGGATTTCTTTTGGCTTTCAGTATTTTTTCAGTATTATAAAAATTTATAATTCTATCGTGATGAATTAATAATTGTACGTTATTCTCTTTCTATTTCTTGATTTAAATTTCATTGAAAAAATTTTACATAAATTAAATGGAAAATTCAGATGAGTTTGCATATATGTAAATTTAATTCTTGTCATTTACAACATTTTTGAAATAAAATAATGATAAATATGAAGAAACATATGTTATGAACGATCCATACAATTGAGAAAAAAATTTAAATTTTTAAATAATTATTCTTAGAAGTTTTAATTTCTTAATAATTCTTCAATCATTAATTTTTTAAGAATCTAAATTTATTTAATTTAGATACACGAAGAAATTTGGATCATTTAATTACGAAAAAGATTTGCCAAATTTTTTTTTTCAATCACTATTTCTATGAAACAAAAATGATCAATTAAATAATGGAATATCAGACGATTGATTAGAAATAAAAATTTTCACGCAAAAACTTTTCTTCCGTTTAGTCTCTTAGTGTATTCCCTTCGTAATTACGAAACTATCAACGTGATGGGTGTGGTAGTTGCGTACAAAAGCTTCATCATCGTCGAAAGACCAAAAAGGACGAGAGAAAAGTGCAGTTTGAGAGACAAAGAGATCGAGAGAAAGGCATTCTCGTGTTAACCTTAACCTACCCCAAGGCTGTCTCACCCTGACATGCACTCCAATAGAACGATATACACATAGACATTTTTATTGATGGATTTTAAAGAACCGATATATATCATAAAGATTACCGTACCGTGTCATTTTTCTGTAACAGTTACTTTTCGTAAATATATAGTGGTGAACAATAGATATATGGCTGTTTTTAACTAGCCAATACCGTTAAGGGCACGTGATTGGAATCCACGAAAGTTAAATACCCATTGGGAACCTTCATTTTTTTGCGATTTTTTTCATTTATGTTGATGCCGGAATGTTATATACCCACAAAGAAATTGAGATTTATTTCGATAATTCGCAATCAAATTAAACACATGAGTTATAGCCTCATTTCTTCGATTAATCATAATTTTGTCTCTCGTAGCTTTTGTTTAATTTCTATTTGTGAGAGAATATAAAGAGAAAATGGTATAAATAGTAATAAAATGGAAAATAAATGAAGAATATATATATATATTTAGAAAACAAGTTATAAGTTATTCCTAAATATATTAGAATCTCTTCTTTGATTGAGGATCATTAATAGTTTCTTGTTTTAAGCCTCGATTGAATAATTTTGAAGTGATAAATGAAATAAAAAAGTTTCATTTTTATCATCTTCGTGGCAAAAAATATATTTTAACAATAGAATTCGATGTTTTAATTTTTTTATCTAATATAGTATAGTATTCTTATCTAATATACTGAACTATATACATTTTTATCTAATTAGATATTTACATAAAACCAATAATTTTTGTTGCACTATTTTCCATAATTCTAAGAAGAAATAAATATATATATTTTTCAAATTTCGAGACATTTGTCATCTATACTCTAACTCTAACTAAAAATAAAAAATTTAAAAGCAGATTACACGAGTTATAGTATCAACATAGAGAGTAGATATATAAAACCGAAAAGAAACCAAAAAGAAAGCTTTTTAACTACTAACCAAACCGTCAAAAAGTTTCCAATGTTTCCTCAAAAAAATTTCTGCAAAAAAAGATTCTCCTAAAACTATTATTTTAGTGATACATCATCAATTTATCAAATTCATTTTATTCGTAAAAAAAGAGAGGGGAGAAAGAGAAGAAGAATAAAAAGAAAATAAAACCGCATAAACTTTCGTTTTCATTTGTAACCGCGCAAAGCATGACGTTGGACGCCCCGAGTTCGTCACGTCGATGCGTGAATTACGACACACAAGTGCGCGCGGGCGCACACGGGTGGCTGCGAATTTTTCAATCGGCCGGAGGCATGCCGGTAAAACGTAAACAAAACGGGACACACAGAGAATGCAACGCGAGCTTGTCGTCTCTCTGCGCGTGTACACACACGATCAACGACACGCAACCACGTGCTACGGTTGTCTTTGCATCGAAAGGGGGACAGTGGGAGATGCCAGACGCAACGTAACATTCGTAATTCGTGATTCACCGATGTTATCAGGGGCCGCCAAACAGTGGCGTAGGTCGTAGCTTTTGTCTCGCGAGTTTTTTTTTGCAAAGGTACTATTGTACGAAAATTCGTTCCAATCTCGAATTGCCATTTGTCATTTTAACGCGTGTTTTTAAATATTCACAAAGAATTTAAGAATATCGAAATTAATCATAGCAATGATGATCGATTAATTGTTTTTTAAAAGATTTTCATAAAATGTTTATAATAGTGATCCGAATATGACATTTGTTTGAATTATATGAATAATTTTTAAAAATATAATTTTATTGATTTTTATTTAGAATTTTATAATCGTAATAAATATCGTAACATTCAATGATCATTCGAGTAATTCATTAAGTACTTTCATCATACACTTATAATTCGAAACATTATCCTATCATGTAAAAAGTATTTCAGATAGAATCAGATAGATAGAAATCAGTTAATAAAATATAACTTAAAATTACATGAATTTAGTCTTCATATTTATTAGCTTATATATAGTTTCTAGTCTATATATAATTATTAGTATGTTTTATCTTCTATCATTTTGTAACTTTAATCTAAAAATTCATTAAACTTGAATTAATTCGATATTTTATAGTTCACATCAAACGATTGACTACTTCCCACGAATCTTTATTTAAAACCTATTTCTTTCTACGAACTATCTATTATAAACTTAGTATCAAACTTAAATGTCGAAATAAATATATATAAGTAAACTTTATTTATCCGATTCATTAATTATTAATTTATATAATAATATGATATAATAAAATTTAATGATATAATATAGTTTACAAAAAATATTCTTACTACATTATATTTCTTACTATTTATAATTTTTCGCTTAAATAATAGGAATATTCATTAATGTAATTGGGTTCAATGTTCAGTTGAATAGATATGAATTAAAATTTTGTATTAATAGAATCATATTGTACTAATTTTGACCACTAACAAACGCTCTAAGAAATACTTAACCTCAAAATCTATTCCTCGAGTATCACGCCCTCATTTCTAATATTATACAGTATTATATATGCATATTATATGCGTATAAACATATATTATATTCTCATATACAATGGTATTCGATTAATATTCAAAGGTCTGCAATCTTATCGCGAACACTATTCGGAACGGATAATAGAAGGATAGAGTTTCAGGAATTAATGATTGTTTTCTTTTTTTCAGATTGCTCGACTCTGATTGGATTGAAGTGAAAATATTGAGAATAAGTGAGACGACTGATGTGAGATTACGATGAATGATTGGTAGTCAAGTGTCCCATCACAGATCAAGAGTATTATATTATGTTTATTTATCTTACTGCGTAACGCGGAATCTCATACCAGACCAATACTAAGAACCGATAAGATGCATTCGTTAGACGAGGTGGAAATGCAAATGTTCAACAGATGTTATTTACAATTGAAAATAAATTTTTATTTCAGTAGTCCTATTATTTTAACTTAAATAATTATTATATTTGTATTTTACCTGATATTATATGATATTCATTTTGTTTCATTAAGAAAATGTAAAATGTAAATTTATATTTTTCAAAATCATTTTTTTAACGTCTATGTATAAATATATTTTTATTAACTTTTACGCTCTTGATACGCTTAAGATGAGATGTGTTTTACATACAAAAAAAATTATTTTATTATTATTTGAAATAATAATTAACAAATAAATTATTCTAAAATAATATAAGTAATTTGCTAATATTATAATCTCCGAATAATTAAAAAAAAAAATCATTATACTTAAGAATTAGTATATCAGAAGTATATAGAGAAATGAGAAATTAGCGGAAATATAAATCTAATTAATTATAATATAGTAAATCCAGAATCATTACATTGAATATGCGAAATTTTATTACTGACAGAAATTATCATAATTTAAATCGATTATACAGCTTGACCTAAGGAAGAAAACAAACATGTATTAAGACAGAATGGGATATGAAATTCAAAACATTGCATGGACTTTGAATCATATTCAGAGTTGTTACGACTTTATAATATAGAAACTATGACAACATCACTATCTATATCTATTTGTCTAATATTTAATAATAAAAATTTTGAAAAAATACCAAAGATAAAGATAAGCAAGCAGAATATAAAATTAGAATATAAAATTAATTGATTTAATCATATTTGGAATGAAATTTGAACACATAATATTGAATCTATAAATGTATAGAAACATAATACTTAGAACCTGACATTCTTATATGTTTGTTTATGTTATATATAAATTGTTATGAAAGACTTCGAAGAAACAGCAAAAATAACATGAACTAGTTGAAAAAACAAAACTTTAGCAATTAGAATCATTTTTTAATTTTTACATAATACAGCAATGCTTATTTAGCATTTGTAATTCTGAATTTTCTCACATATATACATATTAAAAGGATAAAATTCTAAGAATCACTGAATCCATATTAAAAATTAAAATGAAAAAAAATCAATTACAAATATATATTAAAAGTTTATTCAATAACTAATATGATACGATATCCTATTATTGAGAGAGTAATTCTAAGAATTCTAAGAATTAATGGACATAAAATGTAAGAATTAAAATTATATAGATTAAAAATTATAGAAATAATATATATTATAAATTATATATTATATAAATGTCATGTAACAGAATAAACACTCGTTTTCATTAATTTCCTGATTATCATATTTTTATATAATCTGATTGATTGTATGACGTTTTTCATCTAATATACGTGCTTATTTTTAAGAATTACATCATGTCTATTGAAAATAATCCATTATATCCATTTCTTCCACGTGTGTTCATTTCTCAAGTGAAACAACAATACCAAAGGACAAACCGCATTATATCTATTAAAAGATATTTACTTCACACTCACACCGAAAAAACGAGCAACTGGGTTCTCCGGAGGCATTCGACTCCCACGTTGCATGTACACAAACCTATACGGAGGAACTAACAGATTGCATGAGATGAAATAAGAGAAACAGAGAGATGAGAAGGTGGCACACACCGGCACTTGTACAGAATGAGAGAGAAGAACGTGCACACGCACGGTTGCTCTGCATGCATTTAAAACGGGGACGCGACCCGTAAATCACGTAGTAGAGCCTCGGCTCGGCTCGTTGCGGTGCAACTCCACGAAGAGGACGTT
>NW_006263570.1:1218123-1223643 GCF_000469605.1 Apis dorsata
CGCGCTACCGCTGCCACGTGGTTTTCGCGGCAAAACTATGCAGCCGCCACACGCCGGGCGAATTTATGAATGGGAGAAGCCTATTGACAGATCGCGCGTCGATAACTCTCTCGTTAATGGCCCGTGATGGTGGGTGAGCGGCTCGATGCGCCGCAGGAGGACGACGAGACGGAGGAGGAGGAACTGCTGGAGGCCAGACCGACCAAGGAGGGTTACACCGCTACTGTTCGCGGCACACGCCGTTCTTCAACTTACAACCACCTTCAGTTTTTGTCCTTTATCCGATGAAAAATGTTACACGAAGATATGGATCTGCCTGCCTCTCTGAATTGCTTACATCTGGATGAACTTTTCTTGAATGGTGTGAAGTTTCCTGACAAATATTATCTGAGAGTATTCGGATGAATAATGTCGTTCAGAGTAGAGTCTAGTAGATATATAGAAGAGAATTTGATATAGCTATAATTATGGATGAAAGAAGAATTGATTGTTAATTATTATATGTTCACCATTTGAGGAATGTGTTTTCATTTGATTTGATAAAGATTATTGAAAATATTCCATAGAATATAAAATTTTAGTTAATTAATTAGTTAATTAACCTCAATGTTCAATATGTGCATACAGTATTTGTTTAAAGAAAATAAACAATTTTCTTTTTTTGGACTTTGTAAAGTGATCTCGGAGAAAATCATTACTTTATCTTGAATTGGTTTGTAGAAATATAATAATCAAAATCTCTGTTCAAAATCTCTAAAAGAAAATAAAGATAAATGATAGTGTAAAATGACTTAAAATTTTGAAATTTCTCTTAAAGTTATTAAAATTGATCTGATTATAATACAAAAAATTCTTTTTGAAAATTGTAAAAAAATAAAAATAGATTGAATAAATTTTATTTCCATATTAGAAATAATAAATAATTCCATAATAAAATAAATAAAAGTATTATAAATAAATAATCAATTTCTTGATCATATCTATCAATAAGATTATGCGAATCGATCAATCAACCGTATCGGAAGAAAATATCCCACTTATATAAATAACAGTACCAAGCACTATCTGTCACTAGCAGAGATATCTACTGTTCTATTGAAAACCTTCCTTTCTATTATTAAAAATTCGTCGTGATAGGAACATTTACGAAAATATAAAAAAATTAGATATGTAAAATCATCATTTCGATTCAATTGGTTGGCAATGCTGTCGCGTAATACTATCCGTCGGATACATTCGAACTACTCTTGATTCTATATGTTGTAAATCATGAAACATCAGTGAATAATATAAAAAATAATTAAATTATAGTATATTATGAGATATTCTTATATTTTCTCATAATAAATTCATTATCGAAACTTGATAGAAGTATCTTGAAGAAGTATCTTAAGTACAAGATAAAGAAGTTATTCTTTAGATATGAAAAAAATAAATTTACGAAAAAACTTCGCCAAGATGTCTAATCGTACACTTGTATCCAAAACGTCCTCTTGCAACGCACTTTCTTTTATAACAATATTTCGTAAAACGATTATGGAATAATGGTGGATGGAAATATTCGAGTCACAGATTCGATTGGTTCTGTCACCGTCGGATACAATCATCATGCGAATGCTACTATTTCTCGAAATACAACACCTATCATACATTTCACTGGTATAAAACATTTTGAACATATTCATAATCTGAAGAATAAACGAGTTTACCACTGAGATATATATTGTATAACTATATATATATATATTGTTATATTTCTAATTATAATTTATACCGATGAAAAGATTAAAGTATAAGTTTTACACAATTAATTATAATTATATGTATTCTTTAAATTTCTATTTCATTAAACACGTAATGTATATAGTCACAAAGCACGATTGCAACTGGTTGATCTAATAAAATGGGGCCATCATTCAGCGAATGGAAAATAGAAAAAAAGTCGTTCCTATCGCCTCCACGCAATCGGCGAGAAAAAAAAGAGCAAAGGCAAATATATGCTTTTAAAAACATCCCTTAGAACAGAATCGGGTTGTTGTCGTCGTGGTAACCATGACGACGTTGCCCCCTTGATGGTTGGTCATAACTATGCCCCCTCCTCATCACTTAGTGAACATCGTACCCTTCTCCTCATGGCGCACAGGCGATGCTAGGTTTCCTCTACAGCGTTGGCCAAGTAAAGAAGAAGCAGCCTCGGAGCCTCCGGTCACCTTTCTCTATCTCGTTCTCTCTTTATCGAGAATTCTTTCCTCGTCTTTCATATCGTACATATATTCTCATCTCTCTCTTTCGTGTTCTTATTCTTTCTCTATCGCTTCTTCTTCCTCTATCTCGTTTCTTCTCTCTCGTTCGTTATGTTCCCCCCCTCCAACCAGCGACCCACGACCCACCTTCGTTACCACAGCCACCTCGACCATCTCCTCGCCACTCCAACAACGCCACCCAGCCGCGGCCGCCGTCCTACCTCCTCCACCTCTTGCTGCTGCTGCCGCCTCTACCCTCTCCCTCCCTTTGCCCCTCGTCCCCAAGCCCAAGGAAACGCGGGATCGCTTCGAATTCAAACTACTGAACACGAGGTTACCACGCGTCAAATCTGACACTTCGGCACGACGTTGATACGACGCTATATCATTTTCTACGCGGTACTGAAAACACCGTCGATGATGTAAAAATTCGCCAACTTTCAGATCGTGGTTATCGTTTCCTAAAAATTCGCTTATCGAAAGAGACGATGGAACATGATATGAAAAATCCATGACACTCTTTTGCCCTAACTTCCAAGATCGATAGATGAAAAAGAATAAACGAGCTTTTGTTTATGATTTTTTTTTAGCACTTTCGAACGAACTTGAACAAATACTTAAAAGATTCAGCGATTCTTAACCGACGGATGTGTTTAGAATTCTGAGATACGAGTTTATTTAATCCATGCAATATTCGAATTATATCATACGATGACCAATTCGATGGTACAAGAAGATCATAAAAATGTCTCCACAAGATTCATTGCCTTTTCTATCGTTCATGCGAGCCAGCCTTTCAAGGCGTTATAAGAGATTAATTTATTTTCAAGCAAATTGCGTTTGTTGTTTCAAAATGGAACATTCTCTTCGGTACTTCGAAGTGATACATATAATCATATATTCCAGGTATCCATTGACGCTAAAAAAATCCACACACTGAAACACTTGTATTAGCACGATCGAGACACAAAATTATTTGATGGCTGAAAAACGTCGCAAAAAACGAGAAAAGTCCTTTCGCGTATGAACACCGAACTCAAGAACCGAAACAAAGTTTGAAATTTTCACAGCGAATGACACACAACCACCTCGTACTGTGGTGTCGTGATCACATAACGCTCTCTTGGCTGGCCATACAAGAACGTTAGAGATAGGCAAACACAGACTGGACACAGTTTTCGAAAAGAAAAAAAAATTGTAAAGAAAAAGAAACTGACGTAGCACTTTTCACTCACCTGACTAACGTCGCACCACATTATTATTTCGCTGGCACTGACGACAGCATCTTGGATCGCTCGTGTACCATACACAGTATAGCGCTATGGTTTTTTGTTTTCAGTGAAAAAACAGTACGTGAAATCGAAGCTCCACCGTCGGTGTGCGCTCCGTGAAACGCTCTGTTCGTTTTCTTTCTCACAGTCTCACGAAATGCACTCACGTTTGTAGCTGTATTTGTCGCTGTTTGCTTGTACGTCGTGTTTTAGAATACCGCCTGACTATCTGGTCAAGTAACACCACACGATCACTTCGAGTAAACGACCGACTCTCACCAACAAGTCCACTGACTAGCTGGTCAAAGCATTACTGAATACTCTAACATACTCGTCGAGTGCCGCCGCTCGGTTTTCCCCCGAGCGTGCGCTCGGCTGTTTCCGTTGGACATCGGCCTACCTGCACTCTAGCACGACGGCACGGCACCCAGTGCTGTAGCTTTGCTGTACTGGACCTGTTCCTCATATTTATGTCTATTTTCAAATAGCATTATAATCCTTCATAAAATTTTTATTTTTTATTAAAAAATTAATATAACAATTTTTTTTGTAAATTTTATTAAAATAAAAAAAATTAAAAATGTAAAGTATGATTATAATTATTGATATTTATTACTACTATATCTCTTGAGAAAGAACTGAAAATTTTTTTATCGATCGTTTTCATATCGATCGTTATATAATATATACATATATTACGTATATAAATTTACATTAGTTATTCGAATTATTTATAAATAAATATTTCGGAGGAAACAAAAGAAAAATACTTCCCTAATGAATTTGAATTAAAAAATTCTCTATTTTTCAGCTTGTAAAGTTGCAATAAGTGAGTGTCGCGGATACTTTAATGTTCATGAAGAAAGTTTCAGAATTTATTTTTACACGCTACCGGTTGTCCGTGCGTAGCTGAACTATGTAACACGCGCATTGTGTGTATTTTGTTCATACAAAATCATGCAGAATGAATTTCATGAATATTGGTACGCGATCATGCCGATGATTTAAATGTTCGATCGAATAATTTTTTTATCCAAAGATAGTACCTTCGACAATACGAATCCATTAGAGCGTTAGCTAAATTGTTTCGATATATCTATCAAAATACGCGCGAGAAAATTAAAATAGTTCTGCGCGTTTCAATAATTTACTACGTCGACCGATTGGATTTCGAATTCAATAAATTATTTTTAAAAGCCATTGTACACCGAAAAGCGAACAGCATATTGTCGACATTCGACCGGTGGTAGATTTCGTACGGGCGGAAGGGTGCGTTCTATTCACGCCACGTAAATTAATTATATAATTGATATTGAATATCCTCGGATTGTTTATGCCATTCAGGTTGCTCATAGAAAGGAAATTCATTGTTTGAATGTATGATTTTGAAATGTAATCAATGCTTTTATATAATCTGATTTATATCCTGATTTATGATACGTGTAATTTTAAATAACCACAAAACAAAAAAAAATAGTTAGCAAAGAACTTACTTGTTCAAGATACAAAGGGCAAGAAAAGACTACGTGTCCTTAAAGCACGTCAAAAAAAAACAAATCGAAGATTAAAATATTTAATACTTTATTCTAGATATAATATAAATATAATATAAATAGAATTCTTCATAAATATAATACATCTAATATACATCTATAATATATTTAATATTATATATATGTAATATATAGAATATATTTATAAATTTATAATAATATATATTCATAAATTTATTTTCTTTTTTTAAATTTTTTATTTTACTATGAGTTTGGTTTATAATATGAAATATTATTGTTTCAACATTTTTCATAGAAATATTTGTACTAACATCGATGAGAAAAATTGTTCTGCGCGAGAAAGTGTAGCCTGTTCTCGCTCGATGAAAGTTACGGGAGAATGGATTGAGCTACGATGAAAAATTTGATCCAACATAAAAACTCAAAATGACTTAAACCATTCAATAGGTTCACCAAGAATTATTTCGCGAACTTCGCACTTCTCGCACCATT
>NW_006263570.1:1223942-1226270 GCF_000469605.1 Apis dorsata
ATCAGCAAGTTTCTTATATCGTGCGGCCGAATTATATTATCGAATGATATAAAATCATAACCGAAACTATTTGATATCGCACATAATTATATATTACAATATTTTATAATAAAATTTTTCAATTTTTCAAAATTTCAAATTTATCAATATTAATAAAAATCTTTTTCTTCATTTTATTTAATTTACTTAATTTTTAAAATATAATAAATAGAAATATAAAAATTATACATGAAGGAATATTTTATAAAATATAAATTAAATAAAAATAATTATAAAAAAAAATTTCTAATATCTTCAACGTAATATAATAATAATTTAAACGTTCGACGTACGATTTTGAGGCTACAAAACGGGGAACTCGTAGACATCGGGGCCCCCGAGTTCGAGGGAGTTTGCCCAACGCCGTTAGCTTCGAAACCCGCCACTGACTGTCAGCCTTTATACGGCAAGCAGCATAAGAGTGCTCGAAGGCCTCGGCTCTTGCGAGCCAGCAACGAACGGCAGACAACGTCGTACGGATCCGCGCGCCACCTTCCATACGGCATGCAGCCTAAGAAAATTCACCGCGAACATTTTTATTCGGTATCGGGTAAACGAGCTGCATCATCGGAACGCTTCGATCGCGAAACAAGAGCGTGCAAATTGACGCATCGATCGTTGATCGTCAGTACTCAACAGGCCGGTTAATTTCGCGAATTTTGCGTGACATTCCGTAGGTAGCCCGAGGGGAGAGCGTGCTTGAGGCTCTGAGAAGCGTATCGCGCGACGGCCACAGCCGTCGGCGAGGCAGTTCTAAGCGAAGTCGTTTTCTCCGTGAAGGCGCGGTGAAAATGTCTTCCTCCTCTTCGCGATGAGGAACAAACTTCTTTCTCCCTTTATTGTTGCTGGGTATTTACTTATATACATGTATCTTAGTGTTTGTAACGCTTTTAACATATAGAGAAAGAATTTCAACTTCTCGTTACGTACATATGTGAAAGTTTCTATCTCTATAACTTAACTTAAATTTCGATCGATTTTCTCGTTGTACGATGAAGATCAAGATAACGTGGAATTTTTGAAGCAAGAATTCAAAAGAAATACTTCAAGATATTCGTTCCCGTTGTTTGTGCTGCGCAAATGATGACGGTGTGACTAGTCGGTTAGGCAGAGATCGTTGTTTTCGAAGAGATCGAACTGCAGACCGTGACGAGTCAAAATATATTTCATTTGATGCGTTGGGATTCACGATTATTGATAATCAAATGTTTTCGTTAAATTGGTGCATATCTCAATTTTGTTATTATTATTCATATCATTATTAGTCGCAAATTTTGAAGCCGTAAAACGAACAGCGCCGAAAAAAAGAGAAGAGAAGAATGAGAGAGTGGGAGTTTTAACTGGCGGTTTATTGCCGGCGCGAGAATGTGCCAATGATTCTGACCGCGGAAACGAGCGCGTACCAAGCGTTTAAACCTGCTCATTCGCGAGTACAACCGTATGCAGTGAATATATAAGCATATAATACCTGTGCCGTGACAACGAAACCAGTGTACGCGAGGACAGACGAATGCGTGGCTTCGCGACGGAAGTAAAGCGCTAGTCAAGTTTACGATTGGTTGAGCATTGCGCGACAGATGAATTGTGGCCAATGAATGTCCTTGCTCTCTGGACGAGGCCGCGACGACGTAAGCAAGACTTATTCGAACATTATGAATTGCTTACGTTTCTACGACATCGCATTGCCTGATTGTATATATAATTGCTTTTGAGAAATATTTGCAATACTAACTATTTTTATTTTAGAATATTCTAACAGATTTATTTCAATTTAATAATTGAATGAAAATTATATATAATCAATTTTTTAAATAAACATTGAAATTAAAAATATTGACTTTTCCTTTTTCTTTTTTTATTATTATCGATAAAATTATGTGAAAATAATTTGGATTTTTCTTTAATATAATTATTAACTTTCTCATCTAGTAACGGAATAAGAAATAAGTAGATATCAAAGGTACTCGCAGTGGGGATAAGGAAACATCGAGGAACTCGCGAGGCGTTTTACGATCGTCTTCGAAAGCTGCAACTCCTGTGCACTTCCGGCCTGAATTCTACATAGAAGCATCTCCAGGCGATTTTCTTTTCGCGGAAGGGAAAAGATAATTTAGTAACCATCTGAAAATATCCCTATATTCTTTGTTAAATATATGTATAATTCATTTTATGCATTGATTTTTCTTATCGATAAAAATTAAAAATTATTTTTATTTAATTATTATTTAATTATTATGTATTATTTTTATTATTTTTTTTATATAATTTTATTTATTATCAATTATTATT
>NW_006263570.1:1226560-1227491 GCF_000469605.1 Apis dorsata
TTGATAATCGAATTTTCATAATCTATATACATAATTTTACATTTCAAAAAATAAATTAATTTGTTTAAAATTATATATAATAATATAATAATAATATAATAATAGTTATGTCAATATTGCATTTTTGAAATATCATATATAAATATCAATCCTTCAGATTATGTATATTTTTACATATCTTATTGCATAATATTAACTAAAATTCAAATTTAAAGATATTTACGTTACAAATCCAAATATAAATTCGAAAAAACATTTGGGAAAATCGTGTTACATTAGTGGTGCAGCGATCGAAGATACTTGGAAAGTCGAGTCAGTTTTTCTGCTATTCCTCTGCAACCGGAAGTTACTCTTCGGCGGCGTTTTCCTCATCCTCAAATTTCTTTTTCTCTATTTCTTGATTTTTCTCTCAATGATTTTTATCATTTATTTTCCAAATGTTATTTGTACACATTGATAAAATAAAATATAGGATATTTACAAATGTTTTTTATAATAATATTCTTTTTTTTCAATTATATCTTTTCTATTGAAAATTATTAAAATAAATTATAAAATTATTATGATAAATTTATATATATTAACAGATTTAAATTTTATATATTGTTGAATATTTCTTATATTTTATTTTGCATATTTTTTTAATTTTTTCTTTCTTGTAATATGAATTTATTATCTATTAATTATCACATGAATCAAATATTATTTTTAGAAAATGTTTATATATATTTATAGACTGCATATTTATATTTGAAGTAAGTTCAAATAATGATATAGATAATATAGATAATATTCACAACACAGATACAAGAATCCTTAATAAATCAGGAAGTAAGATTTCTGATAAATAAAATTTAATATTAAAATTATTCAATCATACATAAAAATATACAAATATAATTATAATTGATTTTTACTTATTATTATTTAT
>NW_006263570.1:1227789-1240527 GCF_000469605.1 Apis dorsata
AATGTATTATTATATTATTTTTATTAATTATATTTATTTTTATTTTCTAAATTACTGTAATTATTAACTAAATTATTAACTAAATAAATATATAAAATATAATTTATAATACATAATTTTTTATTATATATTTGTATATTTTATTTTCAAATCATTAAAATATCATATTAAAATAATAATTTATTAAAAATAGATTTCAAATTAGATTCTTATAATTTTAGATAGAATTATATACATTTAATTATATTTATAATGTCATAATATACTAATCTACATTCCTAATCCATTATATATAAATATATATATAAATATATCAACTATTTCCAATAGATATTATCTATTGGAAAAACGACAAAATTATTTTAAGAAACATAATATTAACAAATTATATTTTGAATTATAGAATTATTTCGTGATAAAAATATATTTCTATTATTTGTATTATTATTTCTTTTTTTGTATTCTTATATTATTTATGTACTATTTACATATAATTTACATATAATATATTCTTATATATTATTGAATATCTTATATTCCTTGTTAAATCAAATTTATATGTAACAGAATTTTTTTTTGATAACTGCATACATAGATATATATTGATTTGTATGTTCCTTTTGTAAATCTTATTCTTCCTTGTTTGATCAACTGAGACTGTCAGTCACTATTTATCGATAATCTTTCAAATTCACGTTGTTATAGCAGGCCCCAGCAGCTGGAAGTGCTTCGCACGACCGAATTAAAAGCACCTGTTAACACACGTTCGGTTCTACAGTGACATCCGGACGACATCGACAGGTGCTCTAAGTTAATCAACTAATTTGACAACTCGTGCGTGCACGTGACTTTCATGTATCTCGCACCCGCGCTAATTATTGATGGTTTCAAGTATATCTTGAGAGATGAAAGCCTCGAGAAGATACGATTGAATAATCTTAAGCTTACTACTGATAAATATGATATTTCTCAAATAAAGATTCACAGGAATCTTTTCCCAAAATTTTATCAATTTTAAAAAAATAAAATATATAAAATATTTGTTACAAATTTTTTGTTTAATTAATAAAAAGTAATATTTTTCATTATTATAATAAAATAAAATGTAAAAAATTTTTAAAAGTTCAATTGATACTAGATAAATTTGTATTTACAATACCTAAATACATCAGTAAAATTTCAAAATTTTTTTATTTTTCAAATCAAGATTCCTAATGAATTAAATTCTTAATAATTTACAATACGTCAATCGAGAAATAAAAAATTTTATGTGACATCGTGCTCAAGAGAATTAAAACGAAAGATTGAAACGGAAATAAAAAAAAAACAAAACGTACCGCGGTAGCCGATCAAAAGGGTGGTCACGCTAATAGCGACGATCGGTTCCTCATTATGGATTCCGATCGTGGGCATCGATAAAGATCGGCAATAAGATCCCGGTTCCTCTCCATCTGGGGATCCCTTCCGTTTTACAGGCAAGTGCCACGAATTAATTCGGATCGAATCGTTTTGGATTAGCTTGGTAAGAAGCCTGCCAATTTCAGTTCGGTTACTGACCGATTGAATATCGTGTTTACATAATAGGCCTGATCCTGGCTCTTGTGTTTTCGTTTAATGAATGATATACAATTATTAGATTACTAATTAGATATTATCCTTTGTTTATTAGAGTGAATTTTTAGGTAATGACAGAATTAATTATAGATTAATTGAATTCGTAATTGAATATTTTTTCGTATTAATAATGAGTTTATACGTTCCCTAATAATGAACTGAATATATTTTCATGTTTAAAAATGAGCTTTTATTATTTAAATTCTTTGAGATCCATATTTTTTTGACAAAAGTTCATGACAAAAGTTTTATGATGATTAATTATCGATAAATCTTAAATTCCATGTTAATAAAAGTTGAATATTATCATAATATCTTTGTCTTTTCTAAAGTTTTAGCATAAATAATACATTTTATGAATGTAGATCTGGGAAATTCATTTTTGCTTATTTCCTGTCAACATTTCATTGAATCTAACGATTAATCTAACGATTAATCTAACGATTAACAAGAAAAAAATAGATAACAATAAAGAGAACTTCTAGTGTGCTTCTTTAAAAATGATTTCAAAAAAAATGATTTTTGTTTTTCTTTTCTTTTAAACGTTTCAACTTTAAATATTTAAAACGATCTGATTAGAATGGCTAATAATAGAGCGAATTCCTATTAAATTGACAATGAACTTCTTTTTTTTAATGTCTCAAATCTAAATATTTTAAAAGTTTTGTAATATTAGTTCTATTATATTCAACTTTATTAATAAATAATAGAATAAACTCTTTTTAAAGTGATAAAGTGAAGTGAACAATTACTACAATATATCTTTATATATAATATCGATAACTTAAAAGAAAATTACATAAGTTATATATAGTAATTATTTTACGATATACAAAATTAAAATAAATATCATTGCAATAAAATCCTTTACGTATCATTACAGTATTAATATCTATCTGAATTATTCCACGTGAATCGCTATTTATCCTCCAATGTATTCATATAAACAAACATCTATTATTATTCTCGGAATCATTCTCGCAATTGTATTAGATTTATGCAAATCAATAAACAGTTTCTCACGTGTGTAGTCATTACTCATTAGTGCGCGATTATGTGACAAATGAAAAATAAAAAGGAGATAAAATAACGGAAACGATACACACCCGTCCGTGTCATTGATCGCAAACGAGCCGACATCGTGTACATAATTATAAGAGACATTTATTAATTCTTTACGATCGACGTAACACGAATTCAAAGCGATCGCATGACGGAACCGAAGGTCTGCATCCGCGAGACGAGCGCGCGTGTGCACGCTCGGCCATTCATTCATGCGTTTCGCGAAGTAACATGTATCGATAAAAGCGATGAAACTTATTATTCATTAATTGCTCATTGTCACGGACGACCGCGTAATACCGCGGTGATCCCGCTTCTGTAACCTTGTCAACGACCCCGCGGTTTCGCGATTAATTAATTCTTAACAGTTCATGAGAGACTGCGACCACGAATGGGATAAAAGAAGCATTGGTATGCGTAGTTGATGTAGAAAATGATGTAGAGAAATCGTATTAAATAATTGCAGATAATTCTTAATCCCGGATTCTTAATCCTGAGATGGCATATTGGAATCATATTATTAACCAGATCTGAGCAGGAATTTTTAAATTATATTATTTTAATCTTACTCTGTAAATACGAAGATTCATGGCACTGAACATTTCTGAACATTTTTGAAAAAATTAAGTTTTTTTTTTGTTTTATATATTTGTAATAATAATATATTTAAATAAATTATTGCTTAAATTTTTTATTCTAAACTTAATTTAGAATATTTAAAGATGTAATATGAATTTTTTCAAAATTTTTTCAAACCTTTTATCTATCGAAAAACGTTTTGGATATATAAACGATGCTCGTTTATGGTTTGAAATAACCATAAAAACATTCACGAAGTAAGAATTAAAATTATTTTTTAAAAAATAATCTATTTTTAAAGTAACATATTTCATGAAGTAGAAAAGAATGTATTTACAATTAAATAATTTATTCATATAATAAATTATTTGTTATTTGCTATTATTATTTGATATTTAATTTTAATAATTTGATATCTTAATGTACACTGTCAAATTTTTATATTATTATTATAATATAATAATGTAAGTATAAAAATTTATATTTTTTTATTTTTTTTGTTAGAAATTTGAGAATTTAGAGCTCAAAAAACTTCTGAGAATCAGAACTACATAAGATATAACGATAGTCTTGGACGTATAGAATAAGAAAGGTGAATATTGCATATGACCTTGGGTGCTGTTGCATCAATCGGTGCCGCTATTTAACGCTTTAATTCAAGACTTCACTATATCTTTGCTGACTATACCGAGCAAGAACTAGCGCGATCATTTCTTATCATCGCAACAAGGATGATAAGGAAATCTTTATCGGAGATAAGATTATTCACAAGCCTTTGAGTTGAAAATTATCTTCCAATATGCGAACTTACATCGTATCAAATGATTATCGATATACGAATGAAATATATTGAAAAGATTGATAAAAGTCCACATAAAATTCTAAGAAGAAAAATTTATATCGAAATATATAAAATTATTTTTATATTACTATTAAAATAATGAATTTATAATAATTATTCGAAATAATATTATAAGACTAATATTATTTAGTTACTATATGAATATAAATATATTAGCTTATGTAACTATAAAGAAATAAATAAAATTATCACGAATATTGTTTTGTATCTATGATGCAGCAAAATATTTTTTTATTTTGTGTGAAAATTATATATAGAAAATTTGATGTGTATATTTTTATAATTATACATAATAATTGACAAGCTTAAAATAATTAAACATAGTAGCTTGTATTTATCAATTCATCAAAGATTTTTATAATCGATCATTTAACGATTATTTAACGATTACCTTCTCAAATATTATTCAATCATAAACGGATATATCAATGGATATATGAACAGAGACACAACAAAAGTGATGCAAGAGATAATTTAAAAATTTTTAATTTGAGAAATTGTGAGTAATATTAAACTTTATTAATAGAAAAATCTATATGATTGTTATAAGTTCTTTTGCAGACTTGAAAACAAAATTTTATCAATTATATGCATTTATTTTCATGTTTTCTTCGCTTTTTGAAAAAAGATTTTTTCTTTTTTTCTTTCTTTTTATTTTACTTTTTAATTTAATTATATGACATTTTAAACTAATCTATGAAAGAAGAATTTTTGAATATATTTATATTATCCGTTTTTCTTTGATGTATAGAATTCTTAACTAAAATTTTAATCAATTTTTTTGAATAATCTATCTAGGTATATAATATATATTAAACAAAACAGCTATAGCATAAAACAATTTTAGCATAACTTCTTTTTAAATGGTTAACGATCTATAAGCGTTATACACGTATATCTACATTATCTTTCATTTCCAGTGACGTTCAACAAGCTCTTTCAAGTACTTTTTGCATCAAATCAATCTAAATATTTTTTCATTTAAGATATGTGTTAAATCAATTAAATTGCAATTAAAATTATTTCATATGAAAATACATATTTATAACATTTATTTTTTACATTTTTGACCTATACTGTGAACAAGTAATATACGCCATCCCAAATTTGAAGTATGTGTGAAGAAATGATACCAATGACAATCTTTTTGAATTACTTGTTGTCATGTTATAACATTTCAAACTAACAACCGTTCATTTTCGTTAGAGTCCTGTTGCACAATTAATGTCTTTTATTAGTGCTGTGTAGTGAACAATTTATGCACGTTTTTATCCAACAATGATTAATGATAATTTATTTTATGATTTACAAAAAAATGAAAAGAATAAAATATTTCATAAGAGATGTAGTTTCACTTATCAATCACAATTTACAATACATTGGAGAATGAAGAAATGTCAAAAAATAAATTAATAGAAAAAAAAATAAAATATATATAATAATATAAAAATATATTGTTAGAATATGATTGCAATATAGAATATTTTATAGCTCTACAATAATGATAATAATTGTAAAAATAATTAAAATTGCAATAAATGAAAATTCACAATTTATTTTAAAATAATATTGATTTATTACTATCATTTTTTCTTGCAAAAATTTAAAAAAAGAATTCCTAATTTTAATAAGATCTACAATATTTTAATTTATACGATATATTTCATATGAAATTTCTTTTCTTTCTTCTTTTTTAAATTTTGAAATTCTGAAATTTTATCCATTTTATTTCGTTATCATATTTCTCTGTATTTAAATCACAAATTTCTACAATTGCATAAATTCATAAGTCCAAGATTTTTCCTCAACTTCGAAAGGATAACAAGGAGGAAAGTGAAAATTCACGAGGTGAGGGAATGCAGCTGGAGCGAGAGATGGATCAGGTTCACCTAAATGCCGCTACCAATTAATTCTCAGCCGGCAAAAGGGTCGACGTACCGCGGAAGGAGAGAATCGTAGCCCCATAAAACAGAGTCTCGGTTCGCCTCTTCCTACTCCACCTACTCCTCCTCGTTCCTCTTTCCGCCTCTTTAACCCTGACCTCCCGTAAAATACACGGAGAAAAAGACTTTTCCAACGTATACGCACGAGCGAGCTACCGAGCTGGCCGAACTCATGAATGGACCCGCGGCTCTATTTACGAGCGCGCGACCTGCTGCTTTTATCGTCGTCTCGAGCCACTCTTTTGCCGGCTTTGCCGCATTTGGACCCTGCCACAGATGCGCCACGCTTTTATCCCACCGAATGTGACATTGGAGGACGACGATGTCTTCGGCCGGTGATTCACCCTTCTTCCGGGAGGGACAATTTTGGATTGGATTTCGTTTAAGCGTTTTGGAAAGATGAACAGTATGTTTGAAATGTTTTTCATTTCATTTTTTTTTTTTTTTTTAGTATCGGAATAACTATGATATACGTATTAAGAATATTTATTCAAATTTATATATTTATGGACAGATAAAATCTAAATAGAGATTTGTTTCGTCCATTAGATGCTACCAATATTTTACTTTGAATCTTTTATGTGTATATTGTAGAATTTTGCATTTTTAAATATAATAAGTAAATAAAAGCATAAAAATTATACTTTTAAATTTTTTATACATATAAACACACACGCAAATATTTTTACTATAGTGATTCATATTTTTATAACTAATTTAAAATTTATCTTGATATTGTATAAAATACAATTTTATATTGTTATTGGACGTTTTATAAATGAGATATTAAAAATACAAAAATTGATATGCAAAAATATCAATTGAACCTTATTAAGTTATAAATAATTTTAAGTTAGATAAAGCGAGATATTATGATTTTATTAAATAAATGCGGATATTATTAAAATGTAACAGAAATATTTTATAGATGAGGAGGAATATTTGAAAAATAAAAATTTAAATAAATATTTACTTGTTATCTGTGAAATACATCTTGGAGTTCCAAGCTTTTAAAAAAATTACGTAGCATTGAAAAAAAATTCACATCAAATATCGAAATTTCGTATAGAATTATCATATTTTGCACAGATTTCACCATTATTTCACAAATATTTTAAAAGACGCGTCAAATATCATTTACCTTCGAGTTACTATAGGACATAGAGACTTATCCAACAAACTTGCAAGTTTCCCACCGTGTTGTACTTTCTACTCGAACGGTCCTCTAATGTACGTACAAACCAGAAACCGCATCCACCTCAACAATATATATTCTGGCCACATGGTACATTGTCACGAAAGTGGGCTAAAGGAAGCGACGTTAACGGTGCAAGATATCGTTTCCCATGAACTTCGATTTCCATAATGTCGTCTCGTCACTTTCCAACCAGACAAAATATCTGTAAACATACGTAAGCACGTGGTACAGATCTTCCATAGTAACAAAACTCTCCATCCATGTTTCATCCATCATCTCTTTTCGTTTCTGCGATATTGGCGCGAAATTTAAATTCTAAATTCAAAAAAAAAAATAATATAATGAAAATAAAAAGAATTCATCCCATGCTTCTCTTTTTTCCCCTCATATTTTATTCAATGTTTTCTCTTTTCCATTTCGTGTCTATTTTACGTTGGCGGGAAATTTAAACTATACGAAAAGTACGAAAGAGAAATAAGAACAAAAAAAATAGGAAAAAAAATATCTGTCAAATCTATAAACTCTTCTCTTTCGTTCACTCAATGTTTCCAGAGGTCTTTCCGACCTCTATCTATTCTTTCTTGGCGCGAAGTTTAAATTCCAACGGAAAGAGAAATGAAAACAAAAGGGAAGAGAAAAGAAAGAAAGAAAAGAAACAAAGATCGCGTGGTGGGCAGCAAGAAGTCGAGTTCTTGCGTTCCAAGTATTCCGAGTCCTGCGAAATACCGTCACGTGCAGGTTATAATTCAATCCAGAAGGGAAGAGCGTGTTTTTCAACCGCGTCACCGCGCAAGGATCAGCCATGACCTACGTCAAATTTCACGGCTCTCACGCGGCGAGACCAAAGTTCGTTCACGCACCACTATCACTCGGAATCGTTATGCCAGGAGGGAACAATGGACTGACGGGCGCATGCAGGACCGGTCGACCCGCTAGAAAACTCCAATGGCAGAAGTTGGCCCCGATTATGCGAGCCGCGTCGTTACCATCGGATTCTTCGGATTCTTTTCACAGCCGGTGTGTGAATGCGCGCGCATCTCTGCATGGCGTCCCATGGAACTTTCTCGTGACGAGTGAATTTTAATTGCTTCCTATAAAATTCGGCGTAAATCTTGAGCCGCGATGAGAATTAAAATGTTTAAGCGTTTTACCTTGCTGGAAGAATTTTTCTTGTTTTGATTAGAAATAGAAATATTTTGTGAGAAGGAAAATCTATGATATTTAAGGAAAAATGTTGCAATTAAGAGTGACTATTTGTGCGGGGAATCCCGAGTTTCTCATTGTATGATAATGTTCTGAAAGTAAAAGAAGGGAAAAATATGTTATTTATAGATATATGTGGTTAAAAAATTGGGATGTCAATACAAGGAAAGATTAAGTTGTAAAGATATAAAGCTATATTTTAAAATTATTGGTAAATTTTTATAATTAATTATAGTATTTTTTAATTCATATTTAATTCTGTAAATATTTTCTGTATATAGTAGTTATTTAATATGACTATAGACATATTTGAATATATAGTACACGCTCATCATGATAATTATGATCACTTTCAGTATGCAACAAGTTTTTAATGTTGCATGAGTATAATCATTTGTAGTGTATAGCAAATATTGGCACAATAAAGTGTTAGCGTTAAGCAACTATAAGTCTTAACTTTTTATGTAAGTACAATAACCTCTCAACATTGAATGATTATAGATTAAATTCTCAACATTGAATGACTATAATAATCTTTTGCATAATAAACTTTCTATGATTAAATTATAATCATCTTTAATATCGGTATAACGAGTATTTAATATCAAGTCATTATAATTATAATTTATTGTATACAACAAATGCTAATATTAGATATTTATACTAATCGTTGCTATACAAGTTTTCAATGTTAAATAATTCTACTTTTTTGTAGCGAACTTTTCTTGACTTGCTTCGTGAGGAAGTGTTGTAATCTACGATGACGTAACTTGCATGTATTATTTGCACGCACAGTTTGAACACGCGTGGTCCTATTACATCATCGTAAAATAAAACTACGCATAATTCTGTTAACATTTAAAATATAATCCCAAAAGATACTAATTAATATGTACCCAAATTATAGCTTTTAGAATAGATGAGAAAATTAATTGTGATATCTATTTTTTATTTCTCTAGTTAAATATACAATCTTCTTTTCTGGATTAAATATAGAACAATATAAATTGTTATTTAAATTTTTATATAAATATTATTTATTATTTATATATAACTGTTTCTTATATTTGTCAAGAATTTATACAAATATATTAATAATTTTATAATTTATTGTTAGATCTGATAAAATTTTACTTGGCACAATATTTTATTTTATTTTAAGAATATAATACTTATATGTTTTTTTTTTTTTTCAGGAATAATTGCAAGTCTTCTTTAAATCTATTACCTAATATAGCCGATTAAAATCGACAAATCGTCTTGTTATTTCCTAAGAACTTATTTAACCGACATAATTTTCTTTTACTTAAACAAGAATAATCATGAAATGAAATTTATCGATAAACGATGACGCGTTCAATCGAAATTGTTTATCTTATCGGAATCAAAAACCATATATAACTTCCCTGTCGATGCAATGATACACAAATATTTTCAGAAATGCGAATATTATTTCCACTATTTAATATTATGATGCGTATGCGATGTATATACCAGAAAATATACGTTTAAATCGGTTAACAGCAAAAAGATTAGCTCATCGTCAAAACTGTGTACTCCAATTTTACGCAACCTGCAACGATTCGAGTATCGAAAAAGAAATTCCAGGCACGCGCGGAATTCGAAGCGGTTTGAAACAACGGTGTCAGAATCCGTGCGCTGACCTACGCCAGTAAATTCGACAACACGAGGCGCCTCTTTACACGTAGTACGCCTATCAGTCTGGATCATTTAATATATTCTGACGAACAATGATTCACGTCGCGTGCCCACGCGACAGTACGTACAACCGGCTGGTGGGGACAGAGTCCGGTAACAGGAACCGAAGTGTCGTAAAACTAATCTACCAGATACAAATTACATAATCCTCGTCTGGTCGTTCCTCTTTCCCTCTCACTCTCTTTCCCCAATAAATATCTCTCTGCGGACGTATGAATGGGCGTTCGTGCGCGACGTCCGACACATCATCGTTGATTCGTTTTCTTTTCACTTTCCCCTCTTCCTCCCCCCCTGTCGAGCAGTGTTCCTTGTGTCGAACGCTTGCCAACACGGATATTTGAAAACACGAGCTTTCTTTTTGTTTCTTTCTTTCTTTCTTTCCGAGAATTTCAACCGAAATCGTACGTCTTTGACAATTTCCACGTTGCGTGTACATATAGTGTTCAGGGTGAATTAACTTCGATATTTTAATTTATTTGTAAATGGTTTGGCAAGAAAAAAGAAGAAGAAAAGAGAATTTGATATTGAAAATAATAGTAATTTCTCTTAAGAGTACTTTTTTTCTTGAAAAGTTTTTCTCAAGTCAGTTAAATTTTCAATCAAATTCGAATATGCATTTAATATGGATATTAACATGGATTTAACTTCGTCTCTAATTGAGATTACAGTTTATCCACGACTGGGACACAATGCTATAAGCAATTAATCGAAATGCATTAGCACCTTCCTAAAATGGCGATTACCAAATCGGCCGTACAATGGCCCATGCCTTATTTATTACCTGCACGATCGATTCACGGTCAACGTTGTACGTTTAGAAACACGCACGATATAGGAAAACGAGCAGTGACAGCGATCTTAAAAAAAGCAAAATGTTCCAGATATCATATAAGTGTTCGATACAAATCGCCTAATCTCTATCTCGCCATTTCTCATTCCCTATTCACCTCGTCCCTTCGCCAACCCATTCTTTCGGCATCTTCTTTCCCCAAACGGTTTCCACGCGTTTTCTCCGTCTCTATCTTCGTATATCGTTTCTCCTCCTCACCTTGCAAGCTTCCGTGGCGGCACGTTTGTGCACGACCTGCCCCAATGTCTCTCCGGTTCGCCTTTCCCCAGTGATCCCAACGAAACCCGCCAGTCGACCATTCGATCCTCCGTTCATCGGGTATTTCTCTCTTTCTAACCGATGTCGCACGCGTCCATGCATTATAAATATCTCCAAATATCTCGTGTGTGTTCCTTATTCAATCGGCGACGACGGAGACACGAGGTCACGGGTGCGACAGAGAGACAAAGAGTCGAGGACTGTTATTCGGTCGATGCCTTCCACGCGTATACGATTTCACATGTGTGTGCGTGCACACGCGGTCGTTGCAGTGACAGAATGTTATCGATGCACCACGTGGCCGCACGATCCCACGGAATGGATCTTGGAACCGATTCGACGAATGATCCTAAAAGATGAGATGGTATTACAAATAATTGTTTGACACGTGTTCTATTTCTTTTCGTATTGAATTCTCTTATTAGATTAATTTGAAATTATTGTTATAGAATATTAATAATAGTTTTCATTCATTTTGATCTTTCGAATTTCGAAGAATTTTCCAAGGTAACGAAACTAATTATTTTTTAAACAGAAGTATTTGGATTTTTATGGGATAAAAATAAAATGGTTTATAGGTTCAAGTTTTTGATTGACAGAGTACTTTGTATTGATAGAAAATAATTCTGATAAATATTCTTGTTTTATAGTAAGATGAAAATAAATATGAATGATATTCTTATTTTATGTGTAAATTTTTTAATAATTTGAAAGATAATAGCTGATCAATGAAAATGGACAGAATAGAATTTATAAAAGATGTAGATCTTGTAATATAAAAATCTTTCTTTAATTAGTATTTGATTATTATCACCTTTTTTATTAAACAATATTCTTTTACAATATATGCAAAAAATCAAAAAGTTCTTTTGAAATAAAAAAATCATCTGGAACTGAGAGAGATGATATTGATCAAAGAGAATTTATTTTAAAAACATTCGTTTGATATATTTGATATCAATGATGTTTGATTAATGTCATTTTTTCAAATATTATTTTATTTAACACATGTGAAGTGCGAAAGATTAAAAGTTTATTTGAAACGAGCAGGGAATAATCGTGATCGAAGAGAATTTGTTTTGGAAACTTTCGTCTATATAATATATTTTTGATATTAATGGTATTTGATTTTATTTAACCTTTTTAAATGTCATAAAATATTTAAATAGATATTATATATTATGTGAAAAATTGGGAAATTTACTTAAAAATATAAAAATATTTATATTATATATTTCATTTACATTTATATAATTAAATATAATTAAAAAATTATTTTCTATTTTTTAATACATACAATTTAAAGTAAAATTAAATTAATTCGCAAAATTTTTAAAATTATATAATTTTTTATCAATTTAAAAATATTAAAGATTAAAAAAAAAAATTAAAACCCAATATATCATAGTAACTCTATATCCTGTTCTATTATTCTCTTTTTCATTTGAAT
>NW_006263570.1:1240628-1244722 GCF_000469605.1 Apis dorsata
AATTTAAAAACTCTTAAAGAAAATAAAAAATTTAAATAATAAAATGTTAAATAATAAATATAATATTGAAATCTAGTTTCAGTAGTTTTACATTCCATAACAAAAATGTCATGCTTTTCGTAAAAATACATTTTCTTTTAGAAAAAGACTACAAAATAATTAAAACAAAATATTTTATTTTACTATAAAAATATTTTTATAGTAACAATAATAGTGAGCAATAATTTGTACATATTATATTTGCATTATCACTAATGAAATAGCTCGAACGTTAAAATACTTGCTCGCGAATAACACGCCGCGCACAGTCACGGATCAAAGGACGCGATAGATTTTTCTGGCCGCGTGATCAATCGACAAGAGTCGTCGAGATCAATTTATATTTGCATCGAATTAGCGCAACACGATGCAACTGCAGTCACGTGTGCGCGTCTGACCACACACCGAACCGTTACTACTGTCGACATTACCTACTTGTTTACCCGTTTATCAGGGTCGAAGTGATCGTATCGAGAGCCTCCTTTGGGTTGTTTAGCAGAACCATTAACACGCGCATGGGATTGCCACGAACACCCCTATGAACGTTAATTGCACAATCATTTTCAGCTTGGGGAAGAAGCTCATTAATCTAGAAGATATATAATGTTTTAATAGCGCGATTAGTTTTTATTAGAGTTTCAACTGTTTTTCTTTTTGCTTTTTCTAGTGATTGACGGATAAATGGAAGAAGTTGATGAGTAATAAAATAATTATTATGGTAAGAAAAAAATTTTTACCGTTATATGTATAATTTTCTAACGTTAATGATAATTAAAATAATTAAAATAAATTGAAAGATTTAAAAATTAATTGTCTTAATTAATTTGTAATTCGCTACCTGTTGAAAATTATTTTACATTTATGTGATTATTTAATCTTTTATGTCTTTTGTATTTCAAATAATTTATTCTTGATAAGGAATTACATTATTAAAATATTGACTACAATGGTTTTTTTTTATATGATCAAAAAATGTTATTTTTCAGAAGATAAAGAAAATCGATTTTATTTGAACAAGTAATAATTTAATTATATATAAATAAATAATTTTATATATATAAATAAATAAACAAGTGAAATTGAAAATGATACAATTGACAATTCAAAAATGATTCTTAGCCAATTATAAGGATATCATAACTTTAATTAATCTTCATTAATTCTTTTATTGTAAATAACATTATATAATATTATTTACTATGTTTTAATAAATATTTTACAAAAATTGATTTTACTTATTATTTAAATATTGTGAATTGACATTTCTATTTATATTAATATAATATTATAATAAATTATTGCTGAAATATTATAATTAAAATTTTATTACATTACTAATAATATATTAGCATATATTATAAAATATTATTAATTATATATTATAATAGCATGTATAAATAAGATATTTTCTTATAATACTTTTTAATACCTTATAATATCTCATTGAATTAAAGGATTAGATATTCTTAACTTAAAATGTAATTAAAAAATTGTAATTACAAATTTCAATTGCAAAATTATAAAATTAATCAAAAATATACAATTTTATAATATTCAAATTTGCAATTATATTATTATTTTTTGTTGATGTAATAAATGCAAGCGACTTTATCAAAGATTTAATTAGATATCTTTATTAAAGATAATATTTTTCGAGACTTAAAATCAAAATTGTAAAAAGTATATGTATGTTTTATTTATTAATTATGGAACATTTTATCATCTTTAAAATATATTCTTCAAAAATATATGAAGTTGATATTTTCTTCAATATCACATAACATATTGCATAACCGCGCTTTGTTGATTTATTTTTAGAGAAATATATAGATTAATTTCAATATTATCAAATTCTTCAAAACGATTTTTCAATATTAATTCTGTCTCTTTTTCTTCAATTTTTTTCTTTTAACAAAGATAATGATGGCTTCAAGATACACTGATCAATTTTTATATTTATTGCATGAATTTTATATTTGTCACCCGATACATCACGTAGTGAAAATTATAATCAATATCCAATGAACTGAATCCTTGAAAATAAAATTAGTTAACGATTAATATCATTTCAATTTTATATAAGAAATTGTTCGATTACATAATTTTATTTGAAAATTATGGAGAAATATAATAAAATAACGGATACAAAATATAAATAAAATAAAAAATAATATAGAAAACGTATAAGGAATATATAGAATAATAAAACAATATAAAAAAATAAAAAATTTAAAATAGAATAATATAAAAACAATATAAAAATTAATGGATGCAAACGATAAAATAATATTTATAGAAAATAATATAAAAGATACATGGAATTTAAAAAGTAGAAAATATAATATAATATAACCATGTAAAGGATATGTATAAAAAAAATAGAGAATGGTTTCATCTCGATACAAACACTAGCATGTAAAATATCATTACACAAACACGACTATGCGAAATATCATTTTCCCGTTTTTCCTGTGTGTTACAACAAGCACGTAGGATTTTTGCAAATCCTGCTGGGACAGCTGATGCCAGCAAACCACAAAAATAAACGGAATGGACTTAATACTATTAAATTCATGCATCGCCTAGAATATAATTCCACTGTACACATCTAGTCTCCGGAGGGAAGACTATATTTTCGAATCTACATGAAGATTTCACATGCAGAATACCAGCAAGAAAATAGTAAGTTTGTTCACTAGACTTAGAAACATGTAATTATTTTGTGTGTCTATTACGCTTATTTAAGACACTAGATTTTTATAATGTTGAGCGAACATGGCACTATTGCAGTTTTTATTGTTAACATTTGTGAATTATAGTTATTTGAAATCATCATATAAAATTCGTGTATTTTGTCTTAATTTTATTTCCTTATTTGTTAAGTTAAGTTAAAATTCTAATAAATATATAATCTTAATTCTTTGATTGTCAATTTATGATATTTTCTTTATTTATTTTTTATTTTGTTTTGATAAATAAAGTAAAGTTATTTTAAATAAAGTAAAGAGATTGCAATTATTTAAAGCTTCGATTTGAATGGAGTTATTGTACAAAAAGAAACCTACCTACCTTGGATTTATAAATTTTGAAGATGAAACGAACGATAAAATGATTTCTCAAAAGAAATTGTATAATTATGTTTGAGCAAGTTTGATAAAAAAAAAAAAAATATTAAGAAAAACATTAATTTCGAAATTATTTTTGGCTAACATTGTTTCTATTGATTTGTTTTATTATCTAAATACAGTGTTACGTCAGAAATGACAAATGAGTTTTAAAGGAAAAAAAAGTACAGTCACGCGAGCAAAAATCTCATGATGCAAAAGATTAAAAAACTTCTAACTTGAAAAAAGAAAGGAAAAGAAGAAAGTTAAATATAAGTAAAAAAAAAAAAAAAATGAAGGAATATAATGATTTGTTTCTTAAAAAGAAGTTTTATGTACAAAGATCATGGAATATTTTCAATAACGCTTAATTATTATTTAACGTTCCATGAATGGAAGATTCATATTTAAAACCGATGAAAACGATATGAATACTAAAAGCCCAGTGTTTAATCATTTTTGAGCTGATTTACTTCCTCGATTCATTTAAAACTTTGTTACACGTGTACGTATAGTATATGAATGAAAGAGAATTCGGAACATTAAATATAATTGATAGAAATTATAAATATTTATTCAACTTGAAATTATTAATATTTATCCAACTTTTAACGTATAAAATTTTAATGTTTTCCAATTGAAAGTTCGTTCCTTTATATATATATATATATATATATATATACACATGTACATGCGAATTAACATAATTTTACGTCATCTAATTTATTACTATTATCCAAATATATTTCATTGTCAAAGAAATATCGCCGAAAATTATACAATATGATTAAATAATATTATTAATTAACGAACATTATCGAAAATTAAATAAAACCAAGTATAATGTATTTGCATACATTTATCCATCTTGGAAGACGTGTCACGTGACTCGTGGCTTATTCTAGAATCGGAAGTCTCCGGCCGAACAACGAAACGCGCGCGCTTTTTTTT
>NW_006263570.1:1244912-1248519 GCF_000469605.1 Apis dorsata
TCGAACTTAAGAGCCCTCGATTGGCGTACCTGCCGACAGAGGGCATGTCGCGAAAATACAACCGCGTTATTCGCGGTCGTTGCGTTTTCACCTGACAAGTGAATCGATCAAATTCGCCGCCCCCTGCCCCTTCACCATCACCCCTACTCCGCAATCTCTTTCCGTCGCCGCTTCGAAGAGAGAGGAGACTTCGATCGCGCCGCGACGGCGACATCAGCGCTTCGCGTGTTTCGAGCGAATAAAAAGAAATTTCTTTCTTCTCTTTATTTTTTTTTTCTTCCTTCCCTTTCCCCCCCCCCCCCTTTTTTCTTCTTTTTGCAATAAATAACATTTATTATAACGTACACGTACAGTTTTCGTCACGCTATGATGTTTTTTCGAGATTGAATCCGTGGACATGAGAATAAATAATCGAGTTACGAATTTACGAGCAATGTTATCTTCTGAGGCTTGTTTTGTGAAGATGAAATGGAAATTATGATACGAAAGAACAGCAAGTATGAAAACAATGTTGCGTACAACGAGATGTCTTAATTGAAGAATTTATTTTGCAACTTCGTTGGTCGTTGCATGTTATTTTGAGTAGTTTTGGTAACAATTGTTTTGGTAATGAAGTTGAATCGAATTAATATCATTTTAAATTAAATGTAATACGATGATTTTAATTATCCCATATATTTCATCTATCGAGATATATTCGTGACATGAATTAAAAATTAATTAAAATGAAAATAGGTTATAATAGTATCAAACTTTAATTTTAATATTGACTATAATTCTAAATTTTGAAATGATGAATTTCTGATTTATTTTAAATTTCTATGGAAATAAGTGAAATTTTATATGTATAATTTTATACACCAGTTGTTTGTGATTATTGCATATTGCTCGAAGGTCTAATAAAAGCAATAAAAATTCAAATTTCAACCGAAGAATTTTCCGATAAATTTTTGTAGATGTCAAAAAACAATCAAAAGACAAATTAAGATATTTTATGCAAAGTAAATCTTTCAAATAAACTTTCAACGAATAAAAAAATTTTATTTCGATTAAAAAGATTGAAAAGGAAACTCATTCATTTTAAATATTCATATTAAATACAATATTCTCATATTACCTTTAAGTTTATTAAATAATTATCATGACTAAGTTGAAAATTTTTGACTCGAAGATAATCCAAAGTATATATTGGTAAAGAATATCAAGAAAAATAGTTTTAGAGATATCGATGCCAACCACAAATTTATAATAAAAAAAAAAAAATAATGATTGAGTCGAAAATAAAATTCATAAAAAAATATTAAAGAAATGATCTTAAAAATACCGCTATCGCGCAATTTAAACGTTGATCCTTCAAAGAGAAATGTTTCCCTCAGTGTGCATGACCGCAATTTCTTAAGGGACCGCGTTTCGAGTACGTGTGAACCCGGCTTGAGGCACACGGGAGGTTGACTCGCACTACTGGGCAGCTCAAGGCTGCCCGCTCGGTCGCATTCCAACTTTTCCATCGGCGTCACTTCTCTTCTATGCATCGTGCACGCCGTTCCTATACGTCTGCGTATGCACACGATGCAACAAAGTTTAGCTGCGCCTCCTTGTTGCATTATGTCGTCGCGTATAATCGGCGCATGCACCATCAGTTGCGTTGTCCTTCCACGTGTGCAACCGTGTGCAACCACGGCAACGCAAGTAAACCTATGTTGCTACGTTCTTTCAGGTTTTCACTTGTTTTTGAAGCGTGTCGTGAGAGGGCGCCGTTTATCGGCCCAGTCAAGGTGATTCAGGTTGTTTCGATGATACTTTTTATTTTTTAAGTCGAGACGTGATACTTGAATATTAACTGTTTCTTGTTTTTTTTTTTAAATTTCTTCCCTCGGCTTTAATGTTTTTTTTTTGTCTGTGTTATTATATGTATAAGAAAAATATATTCAGGCAGATTAATTTAATTTGAAGCAGAAGATAAGAAATTTCATTATTTCTATTTTAAAAGTAACATAAGAAAGATAATTTTATATTAAGATCAAATTATTTTAAAATAATTGTTTAGACAAACATTCAATAGATTTCTTCCATACTTAACGATAATATGTAATAAATGTGGGTTCACCTTTAAGGTTCCCTTAATACTGAACATGTTGCGATTCATGTATCGATTCAAGTGATGGGTTTAAACGAATAACTCATACGATATTGGAAATGATATAGTAATGATAGTATTGCGTGAATCATTGACTTAAACTCATCACTTGAATCGATGCATTCATCGCAACATATTTCAAACGGTCTGTAAAGGTTTATAAGAATCGAATCAAGAAAATAAAATAAATGATACATTATTGTTTACAATATTTACTTATTTAATATACATTATTGTCTATATCGATTAAAAAATATATTATTGAAATCGATTCTTCGTCGATAACCAAATATAAATAAGTAAATTTTACAATAATTCTGACAACAGTAATGTATCATATATTATCATGTGTTCTGAAAATGCCAATGCACGCGTGTTCGAAATGGTATTCGTAGAATTAAGATGATCAGAGAAGTAATTAACACTTTTCAAATTTGATACCGTCGATATGGTGAACTCTTATCGTTGTTACACGTGTCTTTATGAAACAACATTAAAAGGATGGTGACACATGGAATTGAATATATGGCTATGTGCGTGAGTGAGTAATCGATATAAGGAGAATAAAGATTTAATGAAATGTAATATCTTTAATCTGTAAAAAAATTATATCGAAAAGTTTTTGTCATTATCAGGTTTCAATTTCGATTCCATTTATACAAATAAATAATTTAGTTTAGATAAAAGACATCTTATTTCTATTATAGAAGAAATTTATGTCTTCGTCGTGTATCGTCAAGATGTATTCCCTATCTCGATATGGATACGCAGTATGATGATATGACATATTATATATCGTTGCGCTATATCGCGACTCTGGATGATATTCAACAATGATATGACACGAAGATACGTAACAAATATAAATCTATTTTAACACTTTCATGCTCGATATTGCGTGTAAGTAACATAATACTTATTTAATAAATGACTAAATAATAAATATTTCCTAAATTTGGAAGCTGTAATTTCAAATCAAACCATCGCGTATCAAACTTATTTATTACAAAACTTGCATTACGACAAAATCTTAAATTAATTTTTATCTTTTTCTTTTATTACCTCTGAACAAATTTTTTCTACGAATTCTACGAATTAATTAATTTATTTCTTTGCCTAAAGTAAGTAATTATAATTCTTAATAAATAATAATAGAAAAAGAATTTTCACCTTGACTTAAGTGAAAAAACTTAGATCTCAAAAGGGTTAGCACTCTTCCAAGAATAGTACACTTTAACTTTAACAATAAGAATTTGTGATCCAAGTTCATGCTGCTCGGTCTAGTCGAATAACACATCTACATATATATATGTATACGTATATACATATATACGTATCCTTATACACACACCTGTGCACGATTATATTCATCCTAGGTACATTATATCGCTCGCGTATATCCTGTGACGCGTGTCTAGGTGGATTAAACGCGATCGCGCGCGCATGCTGCCTCACGTTCACCCCCCCCCC
>NW_006263570.1:1248741-1255184 GCF_000469605.1 Apis dorsata
ATCCAGGCTATGTTATATTATGTACGTGTGTATCCATGGACGTATGCCCGGATGGATTACCGATGGACATGTGTGCGGGTGGAATATAGTCGTAAGTGGGAACAGAAACACGCGTGGTTGTGTGTACGCCTGTGCATATTCATGCCCTCTGTATCGGATCATGTCATGAGTAATGTGTTTCTTGCGGATTCTCGAAGAAGTTAATGCGAGGTGTCTGTGGATATGATCCTCTGCCGTTGCTTATTTTCCACTTTCAATTCCTATTGTCATCTTTAGTGTTTTTTTGCCTTCGACGTATGATAATTAACGCTTTTTGTTTTGTCTAATGAAGAATTAATGGATCCGGGATTTATATTTTTTCGAGTATATATAGTTCCGGATTTAAGATAAATAGGACAGAGTTTTGAATTAGGAATTAAGAAATTAAGAAATTTTGATTTCCTAGATAATAGAATTTATTTTATACAATAGATAATTCCAAATGATTCCAAATGATTGACATGATGATATATCAATTGTTATACTATAATATATATTTGAAGTTTACATTGTAAGTATATCAAGAAAGTCATGATATTTAAAGATATTACAATGTTTCTGAATACTTAGCAGAAACAAAACAGAATCAATTACTAATTCTCACAAATTATCATATAATTTATGGATTCATTAATGATTGTACCATATTCACACACATATATGCAAGGCAAATAACCCTCAATAACTATCTAAACCTATATCTTTATCCTATATCATCGTACACGTTTCATTACTCTCAATTCAAACTCCTCAATTCTCTTCACCACCTACACCTCCATTCACCCGAACCTCCCACAATCTCGACACAATTCACCCGCCTAACGGTCAAAAATCAAACAATAAACCGACACAGATACCCTCTAATCGCCTTCTAATTCCAATACACACGCGCCATGCGAGTGCACACACATACGTACGTCATGTCACCGTCACACACCCACGCAGTTGCAGTCCATTAGATTATATTACGAACGCCAAGGTGGGAGAATATGAGAGCGTACATAACACGTATACACACACACACACACACACACACACACACACACGCACACATGCCCATGTAAACAAACGCGGACGCACACGTATGCACAGAGAAACTCACGTACAAACGAAATGAGGAGATAAAAGTCTGGCCACTCTCGGCCGCTCTCATCAGCAGCTGTCGCCTCTACTTGTTGAATCTGCTTTTCCTCGCTCCCATCCCATCCCTCCACGGGGGGGTACAACCGCGAGCCACCCCCCGCTCCTCGCCTCATCCACCGTCGCGACATTCAACTGTCCGTTGTTTTGCTTTTCGTACGCCCACGCGCTTTGTTTCTTTTTCCTCGCGCGATCGACGCGCCCGAGGTATCGCCCGCTCTGCTCGTCCAACAGGATCGGAAACTGGATCCAACGGCCAAGTGACAGAGGATCGATCCGAGTGTATTTCTCCGTTCCTCTTCATCGACTCGAGCCCCGCGCGAGTTTCGACCGTGGAGTTTTCGAGCCGAGAAGAAAGGGGCGTGTGCGCCTATCCGGATAATTGTTCCGCGGATTCCGGGACGCCTGTGGCTTTTGGTAACATTGGCCGTAAGCCGCTTCCGGAACTGGGCCAACGGAAGATGAGGATTAGAAGAGATTATTCGGCCGCCTTGCGTATTTCTTTGAGTTCATTGGATGATGGAGATACCCCCAAGGGTGAACTAACATAGAGTTCCTTTTTTTTTTTTTTTATTTTTTTCTTTTCTCGTCTAACAGGAGCGGAAACGGGTTCCATGGGTCAATTGACGGAAGAGTTATCCAAGGGTATGTCTCCGTTCCGCTTCATCGACTCGAGCCCCGCGCGAGTTTCGACCGTGGAGTTTTCGAACCGAGAAGAAAGGGGCGTGTGCGCCTATCCGGATAATTGTTGCGCGGATTCCGGGACGCCTGTGGCTTTTGGTAACATTGGACGTAAGCCGCTTCCGGAACTGGGCCAACGGAAGATGAGGATTAGAAGAGATTATTCGGCCGCCATGCGTATTTCTTTGAGTTCATTGGATGATGGAGATACACACAAGGATGAACTAACATAGAGTTCATTTTTTTTTTTTTTTTGATTATTTATTTATTTAAATGATCAGTTTTTTGAACTAAAGAAACAGAGATTTCGTTTTGTTCGTTTCGTTAAATGTAATAATAACATTTTATAGTTCGAATATTTCGTGTTTTTTTTTTTGCGTGTCATATTCTTTCTGTATGTTTTGTACATTCAAATTTTGATTAAATATCTGTAGCCTTATGCAGCATGCAATATTATACGGTATTTACGTGGTGGTTGATTTTATAAATTTATTATAAATACTGAAGCAATATAGTAATTATTTTGAGTACACGATATCTTGTGGTGTCGATCATTTTAGTTTAATTTCTTAAATAAAAGATAATGATTTATTAGAGATCTATAAAAAAAATATTTTTATACAGATGATATTATAATATAAATTTTATGGTGATTCAATATAATAAGATTTCTATTTTGTAAATATATATTTTTTAAATATTATAATATAGTAATTTCTTATATATTAATTAAACAATTTAAATTTGTTTTAGATACAAAATTCACAGTGTGTAATAATTATTTATTTATTTAATTGTATGGTTAATACTTTTATTATATATTTCACTATATTACAACAGTAATTTTGAGAGTTTAAAAAATGTTAAGATTTAATAAGAATTTTCAAGTTTTTTAATTTTTAATAATTTTTTAGTTCCAAGTTGATTCTCTCTCTTAATAATGTAATATATTTTCAATGAAACTTATTTGATTTCGCAATAATGGTCAGAATGTAGTTTAGATACATCATGTTCTCGAATTCGAGTTTGGAAACTCCAGATGTGCGCCGTTTCTTAAGCACATTTTCTGAAGTTTAAGTTACTCTTTCCAAAGTACATTATTCAAGTGACCTCAGTAGGCTAAAATAGTTTTGCGGTATAAAATATCTTTCTCGCTAATTTAATCTTAAATTTCTTTGATTCTTATATGAAATGTAATAATTTTTATATTTCTAATAAGTAATAATTGAATAATAATTGCATAAAATTAATAAGAAATAGAAGAAGTCAAACTACTTATTCTTCATTCCAACTTTTACGATATTTTATAGAAAACAATAGAAATGCATTATCAAAATAATGAAATTTAATTTTATTTTATTTTTTTAAAAATTATAACTTTATCCAATTACTTTTGTTTGTTCAAATTAATTCAAGAAATACTACTTAATCAAAACGTTCTATTGTTCAGTGTGAACCTCGTTTAACAAGCAACCACGGAACGGTTAACGCTTCTATTGTATGCCTGTATAACCTAGAATAAAATTGTGGGATGGTCACTTTCTCACAATTTTATGGAGGACATTGTGACTTAGAATAAAAGAGATGATTTATAAAGGAAACTTTGAAAATTCAAAAAATTTTAAATCTTAATTTATGTCACGTTATAGATTGCCTTTTAAAAACTTTTCACAATATATATATATATATTAAAAAACCATGACAGAAATCAAATAAATCCAACCTTTGCAGTATCTTAGCAACGACAGATCCCTCACAATTTGTTTATAATCACGTGGACATGATCGAACGATACGTGCAAAGAAGATAATATCCCTATCATTATTCAACCACGATTCCTGGCTTGTCTCGAAGTAGGGCATCCCGTAAAAGCGAAGCATATCCGACATGTTCGTCGTCGCGCCACGTTAGACCGAGCTAAAGTGGCTCATGTTATTTGGAAGATCTTGGCGCAAGCGTGCCTCGTCTCTTCTTGAACCGCTTTCGACGCATGTGCATCGATTATGCACGCGTGAAAAATTGCTCGCGCGGAGTTGGTGCCCCGCGGCCTTCTTTTGATGCCCACGCGCCGGATGGAGCGAGTGATTTTTAATAAATACCTGGGTAACTTGATGATGATGCTCCTGCCAGACTTCGTGCTCGTGACAAATTGTTTCTGTCGGCGAGTAACGTTTATTCTCATATAGGATGAATTATATTATTATTTTTATTATCGGAACGTCTTTATTATACAGTTTCTTTTTTTTTTTTTGAAGATATTTTGGTTTTAATTTTGATCTAATTTACTGACGCAATAAGAAGATGAGGTGTAATTCGTTTCTTGCAAGTTATAATAATATTTGTATTATGTGATTCATATTATTATGTAGAAAAGAATTATATGAAGAAAATGGAGAATGGATTTATTCTAATCTTAAATTTGTTTCGAATAAAATCAAATTCATACGTAACAATAAATAAGTCATAAATTTTTTAAGGAAAGTTTTAATTATGAAATTGGATAAATGAATAATTGATTGATCAAATAAATATCACTTATAAAATTATAAATAAAATAAAAATAAATAAAAGAACATATATAATATTTATATAATATTTAATAATATAAAGAAATAGTAACTATTATAAAAATTCATGATTTATTTTTATGGTGATCTGCTAAAATAATAAGTAATAAGGAGATTGTATTTTAAAAATGTTTTTCGAATATTTTTATGATAGCTATAAATCAAAATATTTGAAATTTAATTGCTTATCTTGTGTCACTGAATAGAATAATTAATAATAATTATTTATAAGGTAAGAAAAAATACATATTGGATATTTTCTTCTGAAAAAAATTGAGATTATACGATATTATTTAGTGAAGATCAATTAATTATAAGAATTTGAATTATTTTGAGTTATATTCTTTATTTTCTTTCAATTTTATGTATTCTTTGTAAACTTTTATTTTTTCGAATCCTTAAATTCCTTGAAATTTTTCAAACAGATTCTTTCAATTCGAACGAACAATCATTAACCATTGTATATAATGTAGTAATTATTATTAAGTTTCCGATAAAATGTTAAAGTTCTTCAATAGTTTGTTTATTTTTCAACGAATCAGCAAAAATTAATTTAGCGTTTTTAAAAATAAGATACGTTTTAAGATACAATTAAGTTATATCGAAAATGCAAATATACAATTGTACATGAAGTTATTGATATAAAAAAGTTAAATAGAAGAGATAAGACATATTATGCGAATTTTTACATAATGTTTTTAAAAATAGTGGAATAAAGGATTAATGATAGTAGATGTAAAGAGTTTTGTTTTTAAATAAGAGGATCTTAAATAATGTTGAAACAAAGTTATATGTATAAAATATTCTGATATTTTCCAGCTAAAGCTCATCAATATGCTTTATGGATATAAAAAAAACAAGAATAAATATAGATTTTTAAAGAGATTTATAAAAAAAGTAAGGAAAAGGGGAAAAATGAAGGAAGCAACAAAGAACTTGTAATTACTATAATATAAGATAAAAATAGACTGATAACTATTAATATTTCAAAGAATATTTCATCACTATTAACTTCATTTATTGCTTACATATGTATTATTTTCCTTTATATTAAATCCTATTACGTCATAAAATTCGTTATGATTTTGTTATCTTAACTCTTTGAGTATTTAGTCTATCGACGAGTAATCTGAGGCTTGAAATAAACAGTTTAAACAGATATTACAGTAATATAAACAGTTTATAAGAGGTTCAGATATTAGAACGATATATGACCCTTTCAAAACTTTAACTTGATCAGCTTTACTTTTTTTTAATTATCTTAATCTTATTTACATATAAAATATCTATTCTAAGTTCAGCTTGCTAGATGATCTGAATTTCTTGCTACTACTTCGAAACAAATCTTTGAGTTTTTAGAAAAAATTATTGGATCAGAGCAATTTAGATTTTTTTAATATAGATTTAATTTAGATATTTTTATTCAAAATAAATATATAACTGAATATCATAAATAGTTAAATAAATCTAAATATTTATAATAACAAGGAATTATAATTTAGAATTATGTAATTCACAGATGGTATACAAATTTTTTCAGATTTAAAAAAAAGATATATTACGCACGAAGAATACATGAAACATGGAAGACTCGCGTTTACAAAGATGGATTAGTCGAGGTTTAAAAATAAACGAAATAAACAAAGGAAAAATCTACGTAATCCGAATACAAGAATTTATATTTCCCAAGAGATGCAATTTTCATACACCTCATCCCCCCAACTAGAATTAATCTCACCCAATCATTCATCGCTCCCATAAAAATATACTCTTCGCGCCAAAAAAAAAAAAAAAAAAAAATAATCAACCAAAACGAGGAAGAAAAAGTTAATTCGTTGACGAGTAGCAAGAAATTAGCGCGAAAATCCAATTAGAGGCATCGACCTCAACCTTGCGAGACTCGTCGCGTAATTCCTTAATATCCGGCGTCCATTAAAAAGAGCACGAACCGTGCTCGCCCGTTCAAACACAGGGGAATTCCCTCTGTGCTAAAGCATACAGAGGCTCTCGGTCGGC
>NW_006263570.1:1255716-1260597 GCF_000469605.1 Apis dorsata
GCGGTTGCCGCGCGTGTGTGCGACACCGGGGGATTCCAACAACGCGCCATCTATCAAGCGGCCCACCTGCTGCCGGTGGCATTGAATCGGCAAACAGACAAAGGAGATCTCGCGGTGGAAAAAAGAAGGAAGAAAGGAAAGGAGGAAGCGCGCCAGAAGAAAAATAGGAGAATATGCCCGGCGGTAAGGGAGGAGGCGGAAGAAAGTTTTGCGACAGGTTAGTAGTCGGATCTAGGGAAAGGGAGAGGAAAATTAGCGGGAAAATCGAGGAATATCGTTCGTTAAATAGATGTCTATTATAGAATGATTATGGTAATCGATCCACAATTGGTGTTAATGATTTTACTGATAAGATTTTTATGATTTGTTATTACATTATGTTGTATGGAATTTATTTCTATTTAATGTAATAATGTAAATTTAATGTAAAAGTTCTTTTTTTAAATTTTATAATTTTTTATTTGCATCTTGTATATAAATATTATAAAGTGAATTTATTTTTATTTAATTTAAAACTTAATGTTAGTGATGTGCAAATAAAACAAAATTTTTCAAATCTAAGGAAATTGAAATAATTTTACAAATTAAATTATTTGATATATATAATATATAAATATTATTATAAATTTTTATATAAAAATATATAAATCTTGAGTTTAAAATCAATATTCATAAATTTTCAAAGACTATCAATGCATGATTTTATAACTTTTATGATTACTTCAAATTATTTTTTTATATTTATTAATCAAACAATCAGTGAAACCATTTGATCATTATTATTTAAAAAGAAGAATACACAAAGTACAAAGTAACAATATAAAAATAAATCAACATTCGAAAGAATCGATATTCTTTCTTCGAAATCGATATTATATCTTTTCAAAACTATCAATCCAGAGACTCTATCTTTCGTACACTTCGTATTCTCATTCCAAGACCATTCCAAACTTCCCCCCGCATTTATCAATCAAACAACGACCCGAAACACCGAGTCACCCGTCCAACTTCTCCGATCAAATTCCATTCTAACGGTATTCACACCCCTCCCCATCTATTTCCATCCGCATCCGATACAAATAGACCTCCGGAGGATGATCAGCGCGTCGATCCTTGTGGAGAAAATTCAAGGAGCGGCGACGGCCGAAAGAAACCCGGTTGAAAACTGGCCGACTCACTGGAGCAGCACGCGAAATTGAAAAAAAAGAAAGAAAAAATAAAAGAAAAAATAAAAAAAGGAGAGGAGAGGAGAGGCAAAGATAGAGCGTGTTTTACGATGGGAGTGCCTTATGGCCGCGCGCTGTTGCTCTCTCGGCGAAGTATGTCGACCGCCTCTCTCGTTCCTTTCTGGCCCGCCGATTCAACACTCTGTGTGTGACTCACAGTGGCCGGCTAAGTGTGCCAGCCGTCGTTCTCCACCTCTGTTCCTCGTGCCAACTCTGTGGCGGTCCTTTTCTTTATCCTCGTTTTTCGAGCCGGCCAATCGCGGCCCCCATTGGGAGACCGGCGCGATATTTTGAAAGAAAAAAAGAAAAAAGACGGAACGGAAAGGAAGAGAGAAAAAAAGAAGAGATGGAAAAGAAGGAGGGAAAAGATAGGAAGAGAGAGAGAGAGAGACAGAGAGAGAGTGAGAAGGGAAAAAAACGTGGCAGCGACACGGTTCGCTAAGCCGCGAGCGAACAGAGAGAGATCGGAGGTGTGGCTGTGCATCGGTAGGCAGATATGTGTCGACGATTAATATCTTGCTTCGTGAGTTTCTGTCAATTCACAGTTTTTGGTCCGATATTTTCAATAAAATTGAGATCAGTATTGTTATTGGTGAGTATTTTTTTTTGGACCCAGAAGATTGCAGCTAGTGGAAGAGGATTTATTTGTAATTGTATTCTTTTGATACGATTAAAAACAATAAAAAATAATAATTAGTATTGATTTTTTCCCTTTTATGTACGTTATATATAATAATTTAAAAAGTGTGAAAAGTGGATCTGCATGTTTCTTGCTACAAGATTTTCAATTTTTTCCATTCATCTTGTTAGGAATTTCATATGAGATTAGAATTTTTGGAATTTCGTATAAATTTTGTGATTGATCGTATTCGAAATTCTTAAAATATGAATTTATATGAGGTAAATAGCTGAAATTGAAATTTGTACATGTATGCATACAATGTACATCTATAATTTTGGCTATAATTGAAAATATTTGATTTTTTAAAATAGATGCAAAATTCAAATAGCATAGAAACGTTTTATGAATGTTATAAAAATAAATATCTTTTAAATGATTTATAAGAATTGAATAATAAATTATGAATTTGAATATGAATTTTTTTTGGATTTTTTATTCTTATAAATTGTAGATTATATTATTATATTATTGATTATTAAAATTTAATGATTTCAGAGTTTTATAGTATAGAAAAGGTTATCTTTGCAGAAAAAAATTATATACTTACATTTGTATAAGCTTTTCGAAATGGTGTCCATTGCCAATTCAATTGCAGTTATTGCATTTCTGAAAATAATCTATAAATTTCTTTTTACTTCCGAATTAACAATAACACATATTGTAACAAATCATTTTTTTTAATATTATTTTTGTAAATATTATTTGTTAATTACGCGAATATAATTATCATATTTATATATTAATAGAAAAAGAATTTAAAAGAAGAAACAAATACGAAAAGAATTTTAGAATATTGAAATTTAATTACAATAAATTATGAATACAAAATCAACAACTATATTAAAAAATTGATAAAAATCATTTTAAATCATCAGAAATATGTAATAGAGAATTTTTAAAAAAAAATGATATCACATAAAATGTAATTAAAACAAATAACTTTTTCTTAAAAGTTTTTATTATCCCAGTAGGATATTCATTTTTCTTACTATATAAAATATGTTATATATAATTTTCTTTTAAATATATTAATGAATTTTTTCAAAATCTTTATTCTTTGTGTTTATATTTGCCAATTTGAATTTTTTTCATAGCTCTACTACCATCAATTTTTATAAATTATGTTGAATTTCAAATTCAAATTAAAAAAATTCACAGTTTCTATATTAAAGCATAACTTTATAAGACGCAATTTCCATTTATTATAATAAAATAAATTATAAAATGCATTATTCAATTTATATTCAACAAGCTTTAACTTTTAAATCGATAAATGCAAACATTATTAACAAATATTATTTATAATGGCTTAATTCCAAATAATTTTATACATTTCCTATATCGAATATTTCACAATCTAATGATAGTGCAACAATCTAATGATAAATATTTAGAATGGGAAAAAAATCGAAAGTTTCATTGATTATGAGATTTAAATTCCTTTACGCAACGCGCATGAGGCGTTTAATCATTTAAAATCACGAAAGCGTAATCTTCGTCTTGATCCAAGCGCGTTACGAGTTACTTCGGTTGAAGGGATGGGAAAATCGCGGGAAATTCGAGCGTGGCACCTCCGGAATTCGATCGCAGACAGGGCTAGGGCGATCGTGGAATCAACGTGACATACCTAGGATCCCAGAAACACCAAGCCACTGCCGACAACTTTGCCCGACCTTGACTCTTGAAGAACTTAGCCCGGTCAGAGCGAGGTCGGGGGTCGCACCGAGCCACGATTGCAATTTTGAGATTCGTTCATCGGAATCGGTGCGATCTATCCGCGATATAAAATCGTATCTCGGCAGTACAGATTTCCTGCATATTTGCAACGATCACGGCGATTCTTCACGTTCGAATGTCTCGATAGAAGCGCGTCCTACATGTTTTAAGCGCGAAATAAATTTTTTAAGTAGTGGTAGAATTTAGAAATTTGTTAATACCATGGTCTGATTTCATTGAATTTTGATTTTTAATTTGAGGAAATTGAACGATTATTTTTTAACAATTTAATTTGCAAATTATAATTTTGGTTGAACAAATATGTAATACTTTCAGGATCAAATTTTGTAAAGGAAAAAGAAAAATTCTTTTTTCATTATTATGAGTGACAGAAACATTTTTTTCAAAATTTTTGTAGAAAAATATATAGGATGTTAGTATATTCGGAGGTTATGGAGGATCGATTTCTAGAGACGAAAATAAACACAAAAGTTGGTATAAAAATATAGGTTAAGTTATTAAATTATAAATTGATAATTGAAATTTGCGTTAGATGATCCGAGATGGAAATAAAATTGCTCTCTTTTCTTTTATCATTTATTTCCATCAAATGGCTTCATCTAATTTAAATTGCTTATAACTTAATAAATAATCTTTAATTGACATTTTTGTAACTTTTGTGTTTTAATCTCTAGAATCAATTCTTTAAAAGAAGATGTTCTGAACGAATATGTTAAAAGAAAATATGAATATGAAAATGTTAAAATATAATGAAATATTATATGTGCATATAATATATTTATATAATATATCTATAAATGTTAAAAATATAAAGAGTTATTTAAATATGTAAAAAAAGATATGAATATGAAGTAAAATAATATGGCAAAAAAATCAGACGTTTTACAAATTCAAATTACAAAGTAAATTAGAATAACAGGTTCTTGAAAACAAATTTTCTTATTAATACAATCATTTATTGTATTACATTATACATCATACGAAAATCTATTATTGAAATAGTATCTTTATTCTTTTATAATATAAATAAGTATTATCTTATGAAAAAATTAACACGTAACAAAAATTAAAAAAATAAAAAAATATTACAATTTCCACAATTTTATATTTTAATAATTGCATTATGATTAGCCAACCTTGTTTCATGTATGTTAAGAACAGAGATATGAATATATAACGCACGTGTAGGTATTTTTTTTTTTTTTTGACGAGAAATGCGGAAGAGCTCAATGAAAT
>NW_006263570.1:1260767-1269030 GCF_000469605.1 Apis dorsata
TCTGCGCGAATATTTTAACCTTGGCTAGAGGCTCTCCCTTTCTCTCTTAGCCTCTTTCTACACAGTGACCTATTTAGGCATGGGCAAGGTCGTTTAGTCTCCCAACGCATTCACCACGAACGGAACTTACCTGCTGAATTATCATTCGAAGTTGCATAACTACAGTGCTGGTAAACAAAGCCGTTTCAAAATTATATGTTATGGATATAATTTCTGTTAAAAGTGCTTTTACTAATACCACGTTCACTTGAACCAATCAATTTTCGTGATAATAAAAAGCAATCGTTCGTGCTTGAAGTAAGATGTTATATTGTATTGTAAAGTTGAAACCGCTTGAGATAAATTGAGAAGAAGGAAACTGGTTTCTTTATAAATAAAAATTTGTATAATTTAACAAATAATGAGATTATTTCTAGCAATATTCAAAAAGATAAAAATAAGAATATCTTTTTGATAAATATATATAAAACAGTGTTCTAATTAAGTTTAGATATAATATAATTTAATTATATTGTGATCTATTTAAAAAAGGAATATTTTTATATGTAGTTAATTACTTTATAATTTCTCAATTTTTATTTTTAAAATTCAATAAAATAAAAATGTATTTCTAATTATAAAAAATAAACATGAAAAATTCTAATGATTCAATTTTACTTCCATCCTATAAACAACTTAGTTATAATATATCTAAAAAAAATAAAATATTCATTTAATTAACATTCATAATTAATACATATAATTTTTTATATAGTTTCATATAAAAAATATTGATAATTTCTTCTTTTTTTGTTTTTCTAAATTTTTTACAAAAACGATTAATTTTAATTTTTATATTTCATTTGTTCTATTACATACTCTATCAATATTGTTTTATTTTTAATCTTTTTGCTAAATATTTGTAAACGTTTTTGAAAAACCGCTTATCGAAACAAATTTGATTCCCTATTACTTCGGATAATCTATTATATTTTCTATCAAAATTGTAGCAGCTGTTTCTAAATGAATATTTATATTTTTTTTTATTGCATTAGTAACATAGTTTTTATTGATTATTCGTAAAAATTTTTGAAACTATATATTGGTCAAATTCTATAATTTTAGAATTAAATTATAATATACTTTTAGGTAAATTTATTTATCTCTTTTGATTATTATTTAGGTTATTGAAAAAACATTTTAATTTATTAGTTTAAGAATTCATCAACATTAAAAAAATTCCTAAATTAAAAGAAAAAATAAAATATAACAAAATATTACATCTAAAAATTAAAATCTTTACAATTAAATGAATTTATGAAAAAAAAAATTTTAAATTTCTATTAAGTTTACAATATTGAGAAAATCATTCCATCATTTCTCTCCATAAATTTAATATTTTAATCAATCGAAACAACTTGAATAAATTTCCAAAATTTATATCATTTATTTTATCATCATCGAAATATACAGTATATATTTACACGAAAAAGAAAAAAATCAACCAATTTCGTTCCATTCATTCCATAAAGATCGATTTTCAAAAGATCAAAATGGATATGACCGAAATTTACGTCGTTTCCCGCGCGTTTCACCGCCCCAAATGCAGGACAAAGGGATCCGGATGATTCATCCCCATTCTCCCTTTTCACAACCACGAGTTTCACCCATTGATCTTCGTCGCCGTCTCCGATCCAACGTCGGGGTCGAAATTTTTTCGTTGAACGATCGCGACCATGATCCTCCTTGCGTATTCGCGCGGCATTCTCGCGTGTCAGGAGGTTTCAGAGGCTCTTAACATTGGCGTCATGTAATCCTGCAACCTTCGTCGGCCTCAAGGACCGTCACGAGTCCCGACATCGTGCACGATGAAGCCAAGGACGGCTGGCGCGCCCGAAATCTCGAAAACCATGCCACCGATACTTGTCCAACTCGACTGTTCTCGCCACGACTGTGTCTTTAAGGAACATTGATTAAATGGGATTTTTGGAGAAGTGGTAAGTAGGATTTTGAAAGGAATTAGTGAAGGGGGATGAGCGTATTTTGATTATTGGATGATGAGCGATGATAATGAATAAATTTTAATAAAGAATTCGTGTGAATTCAAACAGCTAAATTAATAAATGATATTGTATACAAATTAATGAAAATGTTTGAAAAATAAAATAATAACATAAAAAATAATACAATGGAAGTGAATATAAAAGAATATAAAAAATAATTGGTTTATATTGAATAGGTATGTGAATATATATGTATATATAGATAGAGATAGATATTAAGATTATTGTAATTGTAGGAAAGAATGAATAGGATGAGGAAAAAGTGTATACAATTTAATTTGACTTTTTGTAATAAAGAAATTCTGTATTGCTAAATCTTTTATAATAATACATTGGCTTGAAAAGTATGAATTGAAAAAGTTCAATCGAAAAATATCTGCGAACAATAAAGACAGATATTTTAAATATATTTTTACTATTAAGAAAAGCTTTTAATGGAAAAATAATATTGATTTTACAATATTAATATCTCTATTGAAAAATTTTAACAATTATTCAGCTATGATAAAGTAATACATCTTTTTATTATATAGCTAACAGCTATCGAATACTGTGGTTTCTTATATTCCATAAGTTTGAAAATTGTCCATAAGTTGAATTAATATTTTAATTATGATAAATCAATTGTTCGTGGAAAAATTATTGAAATGAAAATACAATGAAGATATTATCAATAATTTTATTTTCGAAGAGGAAAATCAATTTGACAAAGAATAATATTTGTAATAGTATACAAAAGTTTTAATAATTCAACAATTAAAAATTATAATTTTGAAAACAATATATAATAAATATAATTGTTTTGAAAATAATTATTGTTCAAAAAATAATGAAAGTTCTCTGTATCATGCATATAATATATTTTATCATATTTCAGATCACACAATTTATAAATGTATTTATTTGTATTATTTAAGTATTCTGAATTAAATATAAAAGTATAATATCAATTTGCTTTTTTTTAATTGTTAAATATAAAAATATCAATAATAGGAACTATAAGAAATACAATTAAATTATTACATAATATATTACAATTAAATTATAGTGCAACAACAGTAAAAATAAAATTAAAACTTTTAATAATATAAAACTCTAAACGTTACATTATTAAAAACTTCAATTTATTTCCAAACAATCATCAATTACAAAAAACTGCATAAAATAATAAATACAAAAATCTAAAAAGAAATAATAATTTGGAACATTTTAACATTTAAAATTATTTAACAAAAATCATTCTACTTCCATAAAAACAGTTGGTATAAACTACGTGCACAAATCTATAACTGTCATGTTGTTGCAAGAGTTGTCTCTCTTTTTGTTTTCGTATCTTTTTTGTTTTCTTTTTTTTTTTTTTAATCCAACTGGACACGTAAACTGAAACACTCATATATCACAAGAAAGAGGGAATAGTCGAGCTGTGAATCTATGTAGACGTTCGATTAGCTAGAAACGTACATACTAACTCGAGGCAGGGCTGACCACCGGCGGAATCGTTCTACTGACCGCGCTACAGCTCCCACTAATCAAACGAGTTCCAAGCCGTGGAAGCTTTGCGCGGGAAACTCGTGGAAATTCTGCGATTCATCGTTGGTCGGCTTGTGCGCTACTACTAATACTCTATGAAATGGAACAGCTTTTACGGAGCGTAAAAGCAACGTTTTCGATTTTCTTCTAAGATATTCCGTTATTTTACTTTGAAACGCGATCTTTTCGAAATTTAATTGATGCAAAATTATATCGTCTTTTCACGAACTATAGTTAATTGTAATAAAATTATATTCTTTGATAAGATAATATAGAAAAATCCGAGGAAAAATGATATTACAATAACTTAAATGAATTTTAAAAATTTTATTTATTATACTATTTATTTTTTTCTCTTTTTTTTCAAATTTAAAACAGCGAGTTCCATATAAATGATGTTTTAAATTTTATAATTCATATAGTTCTGTTGATAAGAAAAGTTTGCGGTAACTAGGATCGGCCTTATTTCTTTCCGAGCGGTTTTTAATTTTGTAAGAGTGTAGAAATTATCAAGTAGAAAGTTAGGAGATTTTTAAATAAATAAGAAATAGAATAAAGTTAGTAGAAAGTATTGCAGTTAATAATTTTATTTTTATTTTGATTAAATAAGTTTGAATCATGATTAATTTCTGAACAATTTCTACAGAATTTTTCAGATTTATTTCTTATATTTTTTTTATTCGTAGATATTCGTGAATTGATACGTTGAAAGGTTAGAAATTTTGCAAATTTGGTTTACCTATAGATATCGGGTGATCGAGCATCAATGAGATATCACAATGGATCTGTATTGTCTTTCTCGCAATCTGTTCGGCCTATCGATACTACGCGGTCTGATAATTAAATAACGGGGCTGACGCTATGCCAAGCAAATTAATGTCCCTAGTCAGAATGGCGAGCATTGTACTGTTGATTTTGGACCCCTTCCTGACGCAAATATCGCTTTAATCTCTTCAATCGTTGTGTACAAGTGATTTATCTTATGTTCTTTTTTAATATCAATGCATTGAATAGTTGAATATTTATAATATTTATAAAGTATTACATAGAAAAATATGCTAAATATTAGTTTGTTTTGAAATTCTTCTTTTTATTATTAATCAAAATCAAATTTAAAGTTTTTAAATTTCTTTTATGAAATTATTACCAAAACGATAAATAACATATAATATATGTAATTCATCGAAAGTTTGAGCTTTTTATCCCTATTAAGATAAATAAAAATTAAAAAAAGAAAAAAAATAATACATAAATATCATCAAATTAAAATTAATAACTATTTATATTATGAATAATTATTTATTATAGCGTATCATTAATTATTTTTGTATTACTATTGATTACTATAATTTAGCTTAATTTGAAAGGCTTTTGGATTTTTTGAATTTGCAATTATCAAAAAAATATAAGTTATTTATTGTCATGAAGAAAAAAAACAACAACTTTCCCATTCATAATATTTAAAAAAAAATAAAATAATCGTATGCAATCTACAATTCTTGGAACAAAGTCCAGTAATCGACATTGATAAGCATTTTGTCAGAGGGAGAAGCATAATTACACGCGCGAAACCAGCTTCAGAAGCCACTTCAGGACAAAAATGTTGCTTTCAGCCAGCCACAACGCGCCGGTTAAGGGGTTAACGTGCCAGTAATTGATAAGTAGTCAAGTACATTCGATCGCGTGATGCAAAGAAGCGAGGTAGGTATCTTTCACAGTATTAACAAGTCCCTTTGCCTTCCACTTGAGAGGATCTCGATAAATTACGAGACGTCTTGTTGATTGGCCGCGATTATATCAGAGAAAAGTCTGCAAGAAACATCATGATCGAGGACAATTATCCGGAATGATCGGTGAAATGGTCGCGTGGATACCTTCAACTATGTACACACTGTGTTGCCAACCAATGAAACACGATTATTTCTACGGCGCGAACGTTCCGCGTGCATGAACACAGATCATGCTTTATATTGTCGTGGAAAAGTTATAATTTATATTAATTAATACAAAGAATTAATTTCTTTTAATAGAATGTATTTTCTTATAGTCTTATTTGGTATATAATTAATATGGAATATTTATGGAAAAGGAAAAGTATTGTATAAATTTTCAAATCTTATTGATTCTATGAATTTTTAAATTTATTTTTTTTAAATATTATGTTTTAGAGGATCATCTTTATTAACAATAATATAATAATATATAATTTTGATAAACGAATATTCAACTTAATTCAATTGTTTCAATTTTGCGTTTATAAGTTATTAAAAATTATAGAATCTACTTATTTCTTTATAATATAATTTCTTTAATAAAATATAATGTAATTTCAACGATTCAATGATAAATACTAACTATCTAAAATATAAATGAATCTTAAAATATATAACACACTAAAATACATGAAAAACACCAACATAACTATTCAAATGCACAAAACTGCTATATAACCATATTTAACATCCACCTGCGCCATATCGCGAATCTCGCACGGGCTGTTATCCACGCGAGCGCACCCGCACAGCGAACAGACCACGTGATCGCAACGTCGCATTGAAAGAGTAAAAGAAAAAGAAGATAAGAACAAAGATTAAAAAAATAGAAAAATAAATAAAAAATTAAAGAATCTAAAATAAAGAAAAAAAAAAAGGAAAAACGCAGCCGCCAGGAGAACGTTGGAACACAGGGTACTATTAATCCGTTCTCCCTTGGCTCGGTCGCGTCGCATGTTTTCAGGTATAAACTCGTCGGGCGCCGCTCCGCGGAAGAGCGTGTGCACCGCGAGAATGCATCGACGAGAAACGTGCACCGGCACGCTGCAACTGCAGTGCGGGACTGCGGCGTTGCATCTGGCGACGGTGGCGTCGGAGGCTTTGCCAGCCGCAGAGGCCTGAAAGCTGTGTGCGAGCGGGAGGTGCTTTTCACAACGACAGAGAGACAGAGGAACGCGTATCATGAGGACCGAGGAAACTATGAGGAGAGACGAAGAGGGAGAGAAAGTCCAGAGGAAGAAGACAGACGTAGAGAGGGAACAAAGAAAGAGAAAGGAGAGCCACGTGGTTGCCGGTTCACGTCAACGTCGTCACGCAGAGGAAAGAGAAACACTCCTCCATTCGTCTCCCTTTACCTCTTTTCTTCCCCTTTTTATCCTTGTTCGGTCTTCCTCTTGTTTCCATCTTCCTCACACTTGTACATTCTCTCGTCCGACTGTCTTTCTCTAGCGACTATATAGGAGCGCACACGCCCTCTCTGTCTCGCTTTCAACAATTTCTTTCCTCGTCTCATAGTCGTTTTTCTTCCTTTCGCTGATGTAATTGTCCGGTTACTCGTCTCTGTCCCACCGTCCACCGGTTTCTGCCATCGCTTTTTTCATCATACTTCTCTTTCTTTCTCAATCTTTATTCATCTCATTTCAACTTTCATAAATTTCTCATTTCTCTTTCTCTCGATATTCTGCTCTTTCATCTCTCTCTCTCTCTCCCTCCCTTTCTCTCTTTCTTTCTCTGTCCTTTTTTTCAACGTGTCGTCGTTTCTCTCGCGTAACGCGCGATCTGGCCCGAAACAAAACTTTTTGACGTTTTTCGCGCACCCACCCTAGGAATATGGACATACGTCAACTACGTGTGTGGGGAATGCGCCAAGTCCGTAACGGGAGCACGGGATTGGTGGAACGTCTAGCCAATCCCATTCGTAGCCGGCGCCGAAGCGGGGAACATAGTCAGAGGGATGCTGCGTGGAAAGCGGTGGTTTGGAGGGGAGGAAATCCAGCGGGATGAGGGAAAAGCAGGGAGAGAGCGATGAAGCGCAGGGCCGTAAGATGTTGGGGGGGTTTTGCGATCGAAGAAAAAACGGCTGGCCTCGGATGGATCCGGAAGTTGATTAGGAGACCGTCGATACTGGAGGATGTATTTTTATCTCGAGTGAAACGTAAATGGCGTGAAAGTTATTGAGCGCCGAATGAAATTGTCGTTTCTCGATGGGCAGCTTCGTTAACAATTATTATCAACCATTCGAGAATTCTCGATAGAATTTCTCATTCGTATTCATTGTGATAACGATTATTTTCACACGATAAAATTCATTCTTACTCATTGGCAATAAATGCATTATTAACACAATAAAAAAAATTATTACTTTTAAAATATACATACACATGAATTTATGGTAAATTAGTTTTAGGGAAAATTGTTTCACGTGAAAAAGAATTTAGTTCGGTCGTAACGAAGCTTGACGTACGGCACTGGCTGGAAGGAAACGCGTTGGACGCGGGGTCCCGGGGGACCATGAACAAGCGAACAAAGGATGCTTTGAAGGGAGAAGAGGAAGACTCGAGGAGAGAGCTTCGCCTCGTTCCCTTTCCCTGATGGCTGGCAGAGAGGGATCTCCGCTCATCTGTTCTTGCCCTGCGGTAGGTAGGTTAGGTGGATACATTTGGCTCTCTTTTCGTCTCTCTCTTTCTCACCATCAATGCTCCCCTGCCGGTCCATTCCTCGTGGTGGTGCACTCGGTGCTTCTAACGTATCCTACGAAAACCGACCCCCACAGGAACCACGAAACAGAAGTATCCACGCGTTTTCGTTAGCTCTCTCATACACGATATTCCCCTCGATTCTCATAAACATTCGTGTTTTCAATCAGTTCGATACGAAATCTTTTTCATTAAAAAATCATTAATTTCTTGATTTTTTTTT
>NW_006263570.1:1269357-1275658 GCF_000469605.1 Apis dorsata
CTTGCGGTGTAATATACGATATTTTAAATAATCGTTTTAAAATGAAGGAAAAACATTTGTGTATATGTTGTATTTGATATTACGTTATGATTATTTTTATCGTGTGTGTATCTCGTGCTATAAAGTTCTACGTAATAACTATTTCGACGTTTCTTTAATACTTTAAAGAAATTTTCAAACTTTAAAGAAAAATTAAAGAAGCGCGATTATTGCGTACGAGGTATCCGTTACATCATAAGAAAAAAAACCCTAGAAAGGCACTAGACGCGTTAGCGACGATGTAACATGGCACGAAAAAAAGTTTTATAGTTGGTATATGTATACGTAATACAATAATCCACAAGCATGATGGTAGAGCTTCGTTTTCGAGAAGTCCAGACAGCATCGCCATCGCCGTCTCTATAATATTCTCGGAGAGATATTTCAGAGAGAGGGACTTCGGTGAAGTCTGTCTAACGATGCTGGAAGACCAGAGAAAGAGAGAAATATAGGTGCGCGGGCGCACACACGACCAGGCTGCGCGTTGTTCACGTCGAATATGCAACAAGAAAGAGAAGGAGGCAAAGAAGAAGAAGAAGAGAACGATCTCGATCCTCGTCCAACCAGTTCTTTCATTTCCTATCTCTATCTAACTCGTTTTATTCAGCCTTTCTCTATCTCCGTCATACTACATCTCACTCGTTTATTTATTTTCCTTGTCTCTCTTCATTTTGCCTCTGTCATTTCTCTTTGTTCTCTCTCCCTCAACCGGTTTTCTCGATGTCTCCATCTTCGTTTATCACTAACCACGTTGCCGTTTCCTCTCTATCTTCATTGCTCGTCCCGTCTCTCTTACACCGCCATTCGTGCTTCGAATACCTTCCTCTCTCCCTAACTCTATCCTTATCCTACTCACGTATCGAACATCGTTCTTTCTCCGTTCCCAGCCCCATTCCCTCGACTCCGGCACTAACACACTCGCTCGATCCGTCCATTACTCGCTCATCTCGCTCTCTGTCCTTCCCCCTCTGCGTCTCCTGCCCCGGCTGGCCGTAATACTTCTCATCCCTCTCGCTTACTCTGTTATTTCTCTCCGACCTCCGTGCATGCGCGCGCGCGGCAATAGCTGGTTTCAGGAGACAGAAAAACGGCGGGCAGAGAGGGAGGAGGATCGAGGGAGGGAGGAGAAGAGTGACAGGAGAGAAGCAGAGAGAGCGCGAGAGAGAACCGGGAGTACGATATTCTCGAGTCTAAGATAGGAGGAACGAACGAACAAGCGAGGAGAAAAAGAGACAGAAAGAGAAGAGAGTGCAAGACGCAAAATCGTGTCCAAGCATTAACGCTACTCTCTCCCTTCCACTTACTACTAGCTTCGTCCGTTTCTCACCGATTCCTCCGTTCTTCTACACGTCGCACCGCTCCGTGCGGCTGCTGCGGCGGCAGAGAGGGATTTTAATTTTGCCGGATAAGTATTTATCTCGAAACGCGTGGAGGTTCCGTAATGGACAAGGTGTATTTTCGGCGCGATGTAAATCAACGGACTTACGGGGAACTATACGTGCGCGCGCACATATATTCCCATAAATCTATTTAAATATATGGCCGTGCGTGGCGCTCGCGTGCTTCGGGAAGCTGTACAACGTAGTAGAGCATTCTATATCGTATACAGCTATACGAACACAGCTGGTAAACGTGAATCTGTAGATACACGTGGGAGCCTCTTCTCGCTTTGACATCGGGGGAAGCGTGTCTAAATTGGGAGTTAAAGGTGGGGCAAGCTCCGGAGAGAGAAGATACACGATGCGGCAGAGGGAAGTTCGACGAGGAAGAAGAGGCGGGGAATTATACCTTCCATTTCGTTCTTCTCTTCTCGTCGGCGTCCTTATAGAAAGCGCTTCTAACGCGCGACTACACCCACGCTTGAAATCTTGTCCCTCGTGTGCGTCGAGGACGAACGAAGGACAAAGGGAAGAAATACTGTTAGGATCCATAAAAAGAAACGCAGGAATGATGAAAAAATAAAAGGAGGAAATATTTTCGTGGAGTAGGACAACGTATAAAGGGACGCGCGAAATATAGGGAATGGGAAGAGCAAAATGATAGAAGCCTACGAATGTCTGTCGAAAGGCCGCGCCGGAAAAAGACACGAGAATCAAAGAGAAGCGGCTAGAAAAACTGCACGGGAGAAAACTGGTGCGTGAGAGCGAGCGAGAGAAATCGATGGAGGAAAGATTAAAGCGAGAACGGGAATGGAGAACCGGAAGGACGAACGGAGCGCCGGGCAAAAAGTTTGTCCGAAGGAGAGTAGGTAAAGGGAGAGAAAAAAGAAGCGCGTCCGAGAGGGAACATGTAAAATTCAGCAAAGTGGCGGAGCATCGGGATAAACGGAAGGTCGGAAAATGAGGAAAGAGAGGGAGAACGAGAGGTGGACGGGATTAGGGGAACAATGGAATCCGATGAAAAGGGGGAAAAAAGGAAGGAAAAAAAAAGATCAAGAAGAATCTTGCAAAGAGAATACAATACGGAGCACCGTACGTACACGATAGAAAGGAATGATGAAAAATTCGCGGCGACGGAACGAGCGAGTGCTTCGCGATGAAAGAACTAGAGTAAAGAGGAAAAGAGGGAAGGAAAAGAGGAGGGGATAGCTGTGGCGAGGCCTTCGGCTGTTACGATTCACCATGGGACGATCGGAATAAGATCGAGAGGATTGATGATTCCAATGGACGTGTTCGAAAGACCTTGCGTAGGTCGTGCTGGCTTCGTCCTTTAGCACCTACCATGCGACTGAGCACCAACTATCGATCGAACCAACGATATATACGTGACACGCTCGAACCACTGTGCATACATGTACATATACATACGCACACGCACATGCCACGTTTCTGACCCGTAGACGTTCGTGTGTAGTCGCGTATATATATGCACGTATACGTCGGGTTATATATACATGTATATATATAGATCGATCGATTGCTGGCCATGGATCGATACGTGCGCGCGCAACCCACCCTCGTTTGCTCGCTCGCTCGCTCGAGGCTGTACGGTAAGGGTTGCTGCTGCCTAAGGTGTTCTAAGGGATGGAAGGGGGTGGTGGTGCCTATTGGATTTCTACGGACTTTTTTATCCTTCTCTCCTGTTTTTCTACTCTCTTTTCTCGATATTTCTCCTTTTTGAAAAACTGTAGACTCGACCCCAGATAAGGTCTCTCCCTGGAATGATTCTATGTACACGACAAATTCGCGTGGTATCAATTATTATTTTTACAAAGAAATTGCATCCCATTAGAAATACAGCGAAATATTATCATTGAGATTAGAGGATTGTGAAGATAATTCGAGATAATAGAAAAGATATAGAAATTGGAAATTTTTAAGAATAGAATACTTGATGAAAAATCAGAGATTCTACATTAAATTCTATATATTGCATTATTTTTGGAAAGCATTTATTCCAACATTTAAATGCGATATTCTTTGGGGAATCATATTGAATTGTTGAATCCCTCTGTTCAACCGAATTCTTATTTTTGATCAGAGCTGCGCGATTGATAAAATCGTATTTATTTATCTAAGAAAAAAAAAAGTATAAAGCGAATGAACGGACAAAACGTAGCCATAAACGCATCATCTTAAAATATTTATCGATCCGCGCTTCCAAAACCAGGCATCGCATTTTTTCGAAAATTCTATGTGCGTGAAAGTTTTTCATAATCAGCCCATTGACGAAGCGCGTAAAGTGTCGACGATCTACGCTGGCCGACATAATTAAAACTTCCAGAAAACATAATAACTACACAATTAAAGCGCGTCCCTCCGACTACTCTCTCTTGTCAGGGACATCGTGGAACAGGGGTGGGAGGGTGAGAAGGACGGAGAAAAGGGGTCTGAAAAGCGACGGAGACGCGGCAATCGTCGGGAGAGAAAAACAGAGAAAGACAGTGGGGTGTGTGCGCGCAAACGGCAAGGGTGGAAACCGAGAAAAAGAGACAGAGATCGAAATAGAAAGAGAGGGAGGGAGGGACGAGGTGAAACGAAAGAGAGATGGACGAAAAGAGAAGATTCCAAGCCGAGGGGGTGGCTGGTGGTCTATGGTTAGGAAGGGAGGAGAGGGGGGAGGGGATAAAATGATGTAAAAATAACAAATTGAAACTGCTGGCCAGGAGGGTTGGATAACGCGGGGAGCGACGAGGACGACGTTCCCCGATATTCCCCGAGCTAGACGAGAACGACCGATCTATATAGTTACCGGTGAACAGAGACAGGAATAGCAGGATGAACGAGACAGCGAGCAGCAGAGAAGGGTGGGCCAAAGGGGTGGCACAAGTACATTTCAAGCTGGTGGGGATGCTCGCAGAGCTCCCCTCTTCGGGGGAAAATAGGGGAGGGTTGTCGTACGTGTTAACTTGGCTACTATATATATATATATATATATAATACATATATAATATATATACACATACCACCTGTATATACGTACAATATACATATATACATTATATACGTGCTCGAATTATACATATACACATAGAACCAGTACAAGTCCGCAACCGGCACAAGTCCGCAACCGGCACACCCATACGTAACCCCTATATACGCGCACCCCTTTTCCTCCGCCTTCACCCTCTCCAAACGTCCTCTCTCTCTCTCTGTCGGCTGTCCTCGTCCCGCTCCCGGTTTCACGGCGCGAGTGTATGTGACGCGAGGGGCAATGCTCCATCGTGCAACGTGGAACTTTAGTTCCCTTCGCGTACACACACGTACGTACGTGGAAGGGGCGCGTGTGCGCGGATCGGTGCCCGCGGGTGTGTGGGGTGCTTTACGACTCGATCGCAGCGTTAATGGCACCGCTCGCTCCGTATGTGTGTGTAAGCGATGGTGCACACCGGGGAATGTGTTGGTGGCCGTCAGAGAACGCTTTCGACGTATAGCATCCACCAGGTACTAGGCCAGCCGACTATATTTCGCGCGACCGAGCAGATTTCACTAATACGGGCCGCGTGGAATACGTACGCGCGCCCAACGGAGGGCCGCCCTTGCGATCCACACACGTGGTGATCGCGAGGAGGGGGTTGCGCCGAACCCCCTTTTCCTCCCTCCTCCCTCCCCCCCCGCGATTGGACAGTTTCTTTTTATCGTCTCTCCGTTACGTTCGTTTAATTCACGCTTTTCCTGGTCAAGCCTGGTGATTGCCGTTGAATCGAGCGTGAACCAGGGAACCGCGTGTAAACGCCTCGATCGGGGAGAGACATTGTGATGGGATCCGGATTGATTTCGCGAAAAGATTCACTGGAGCAACTTTGGTGGAAAGAGGATGATACCGATTTCGTTTGGATATCGATCGAGGTTTCGACATTTTGAAAAATTACTGTATGCGAGGATGAATTTAATGCGGTCATTAAAATAAGTTTTTAGCAAGATGAATTATATATTGGAAATAATGTAACAGAGAGATTGAAAATAATTTGTTGTTTTTTTTATATAACAATCAGAAAGTAAGAAATTCATATATATTAATTAATTCTGTTTTTATTCTTCATCGATTGTGAAATAACTCTTAAACGATAAAATATAATTGAATTATAATTCCTTGTATATCGTTTAATGAATATTATAAACATATAAAATCATATATTAAAATATAATAACAACATTTTTCAACGATTACAGAATCTTCATAAAAATAATATAAAAGCAACACCATGAACTTCTATACTACTTTCGCTTCAAAACTGATTTTATTCTTAATCACAACACGGGAACGATCTTACCTCCCCCAAAAAGCTCCATCACCGAACAATATTACCTTCCGCAATTCCGTATCGCGGGAAAGATTCTCCCGTCAATCTCTGCATTACCGCAAATCGACGAATATGTAAATTTCTACGCAACGTTTGATTCCATTTCATCCCTCCGTTTCCAAAGGTTGAAATCCCGCGAGCCAATGAAAGGGATCCGTTATCACAGATGGAAGAAGAAAGAAGAATACGATTCGTGGTATATATTCATCATCGAAACAGGGCGCTGTCGAAAGCGAGAAGAGCGAGAGATGTGAAATGCTGGAAGGGGTTGGGAAAAAAAAAAAAAAAGAAAAAAGAATTTACGCTCGTCTTTCGAGTTTCATCGAGCGTCGACAGACACGATCTCTCATTAATTACCCTTTCTCCATAATTCTCCACGCGTTACGTTGCCCGTAAACGCATATTTATTCGCGGACTTGTGGCGCGATCGTTTAAAACGCGTCGAATGGAAAGCTCGAGCATCTTGTCTGATATTTCGCGGCAGGGAGGGCTCCGGTTTTCGATTCATCACCAGGCCAC
>NW_006263570.1:1276169-1281143 GCF_000469605.1 Apis dorsata
GGCCTCGAGTGCTCGCGCGGGAGTATCGTTGTTAATTCTTCCGCGTATATAGGTATAGCGTTGATAATCGCTTTCGCGATTCCGCCAACGGGACCGGGATCTGCTCCAGTTTCGCCTTTGTTCCGTCCCGACCCGAGATCGAGCGTTGTTCTAAGCGCGTATCTTCTCGTGTTGGCGTTTTTTTGTGGATAGGTTAGCGTGAATGGATTGGGAGACACAAAGCTGTGGGGATGGTTGTTTCGAAACTGAAGTGTGGGGTTGAGCGATGAGGGATGTGACTCGTCGATATTGAAAGCGACGCTTTTGGATTGGAAGTTTGATCGTGAAAGTGGGTTTCCGTTTTTTTTTTTTTTAACTCTTCGCACATCTTCGATCGTGCGAGATTTATAGTATCGATATTTTTTTTTATTTCGCTTTTATCTTTTATTGGAAGAAGAATTTTTGTTACCTTTAATGTTATTATGATTTTGGATTATTATGATTTTTGTTGAAATGTTTTTTTGTTTTATGTTTAATGTGATATTTATTTTATGAATGAAAAATATTTAAGAATCTGTCTGTGACTTATAAGAAATTTGATTTAAATATAATTATAATTATATTATATAATGTTTATAAATATGTAATTTTTATATAATATTATGATTGTTGTTTATTATCAAAATTTTTATTGATTTAAATATTTCAATTCATAATATAAAATAAATTTGATCTCTCAAAATTGACCATTTAAAAATGAAGAAATACTGTTTGAAAATACTAAAATTGGAAACAGTTTTTCTAATTAACAGAAAATATTGAAGGCAATTGAAAATCTTAATTTTCTTTTTTTAAACCAAGTCCAACAGGCTGGCAATTTTGATTTCAAATTCATTATCTTTCATATTTCACGAATGACGAATTCTATTTCTACGGTCGAAAAAATAACATAAGATGAAGAAAGGAAGAAAAAAAATATCAAAAATTTAAAGATATTTATTCGAGAAATTCCTATTACCCATTTCGACCAGAGAAACACGAGGAAATATTCAAAAACGGAAATCAGACCGGAAGATAGTGCGACAGCAGCGCCACAGTATACGACCTAATATCCATTTTCACAGGAGGAGCATTATTTAAATAGCCAGACGTCGGAGACGACGGAGATATTTTTTTAAATAAAAACTCATTTACTAGACATCGAGATCGTAGCCATTTTTTGCGAAACCGGAAAATTCATTATGCCGAAAGTAGCAAAGCTCTTTGTACAATTAAGCGAGAATTTTCGCGAATCAACCCCGAATTAGTATTAATTAACTCGCAATTCCAACGGAATTCCGGTATAATGAACGAAACAATTTGGTATAATAAAGCTCGCCTAAAATTACGAACAATTTCAATCACAATTTTCTATTCTTTTTTTTTTCAATTATAGATTTTTCTTTTGCTATCTTATCATCATCATCGTAAAAAAAGATGCAATTCTTTTTCTATTGTGATATTTATTATTCCATTTCCATTAATCATCCATATAGTAGATGGCGACGTTGATCACTTTTATTTTCTTTTCGCAATTTAAAGTCAGTTATATCAGTTTTGTGGATTCAAATCGATGATTTCAACTTTATTTTTTCTTCGTAAAAAAAATCGGAATTTGGAATTAATGGATCTTGATAGAAAAATTCCTTTAAGTGAAATTTATTTATATATGCCATAAAAAATAATTTTATGAATTTTATTAATTCGCTTTATTTACCGATTTTTACTTAAATTAAGGCAATTGAAACCTTAAAAATAATCTTAAATATAGCAATATAATCAGAAAGGAAAACAGTAGATCACGATATTTCCTTTTTTCTTCTTTCGTCTATGATGTTTTGTATTCGAGAGAAACGATTGAGAAATAGGGGAAAGCGTGTTCATTTTACCTTCCTTAGGTTTGGATATATTTGATTTTTCGTTTAATTCGCTCCAAGGAGAGGTGCCTCGACCGTTTTCACTCACCAATTTCTTTTTTTTTCCCATTGAATTTCAACTTTTTCCTTTTAAAAAATCCACCTCCGATGTTTTGTATTTTTGCTCGAGGAAAAATAAATAAATGAAAAGAAAAAAAAAAATTTATCGTATCCGTTGCAATCAAAGAGTTGAATTATAACGAGAGACTCGTTTACATCTCGTTAAAAATAATTAACGCTTATTACATGTAATGAGATTGAAGGGAATACGATTAGCAATTCTTCCTGGAAATACTTTGAAACCTTCACTTCCGCTCTATGCTCCGTTCTATGAGCATTAAGTGACGTGTGATAAATAGAAAGAATAATAAATCCTCGTTTGAATTAGAAATTATTATTTCCATCGTATGAAATTACAATAGTAATAATAATTTATATTCTTCTTCAAAAGTCTTAGAATATCTCTAAGACTCTCTATCTCAATTCATAGGCTCTCCAACAAGGTAATTTGTATATTAAATATAATATAAATTAAATATCTTACAATAACTTCGTTTTTTACGAATTTTTTATTTTTTAATTCTTCTATCTATATATAGAGAATAAATTGAGAGAATAAATCTTCTCTTTCTCTAAATAAAGAATAAATTGTTTTAATATTGAAAAATATTTAATAAAATTATTCGTTATTGATCTTAATATTCTAGATTCTAAATATATTGGATTCAAACAAAATGTTAAATTATATTAATAATAAGAAAATCCTAGTGAAGGATTCTAACGTAACTCCGTTTGATCTTTACGTAGTTACGTTAAGATGTCCAAAGTTTGGGATTGAAGAGTTAAACAAAAGTTTAAAATACGTTATAAATTATAAACTTTAAATTGCATGAAACAATTAATGAAATTAAATATATTAAATTATTTTAATAATAATAAATCAAATTAAAAATAATATTTCTCTAATATATACTTTTTCAATTTTTTAATAATTACTCAACAATTTCTAATATCATATTCAATGTAATAATTATCTGAAAATTTGTGAATAAAAGTGTATAAACATTGAATTTGATTATTCTTTCTCTTTTCTGATTATTGATCTGTATCATACAGCCGGTATTGTCAATTACAATATAATATAATCAATATTATTACTATCGTTGTTACGTGTGGTTGTTATTAGTAAATACAAGGGGTCCAAGTAGCCGCAAAAATGCTCGACGATACTCGAATGCTGGGATTGGACCATTTTGCGAATTGAATCGATCATTTTAATCGAGAATGGGCAAACAGTTAGCAAATACATATTCAGAAATCATTTGTGCTTGTTAATTATAACATACACGTTCATTAAGTATTCAAGTGATAACGATGTATCGATTTTTAATATAGATAATAGAAGCATTGTCGATCAAGGTAAAATAGGCACTGTTATTATTATCAGTACCAATTATAACAGACACAAGAAATAAACGTGTACTCGTGTAACCGCATCGAGATTATTCAAACACTTCTGATGCGTTTGGCGGAATTATAATTGATAGAAATGAAATAATTATTACTATCATTATTAGTAGTATTATACTATCGTTAGTTGAAAAATATAAGAAAATTAATACATGAAAACGAATGTAAAAGATGTTTAAATTTAAAAAAAAAATATATTTAAATTCAAGAATAATAAAGATGACTTCTTTTTTATAAAAATAGAAAATATATCTTAATATCTTAAAGGATTTTGATATATATTTATAGATATAATTAATATTTATTTAATTGACACGTGATTTCATAAGATATATTGAGTATATATTATATATTTCAAAATTTTTAAAAAAATAATATATTTCAATGTTATTATCTGCCAATTTATGAATATTATTTTTAATTAAATAAAATTTAAAAATGAGAAAGTAATGATCCTTTTATGATTTTAATGAATCTATTTCTGAAAATATAATATTTGCCGAAATTTGTGTAATAATCTGTGGAATTAATAATTTAATCATTAATTAAAGAAAAATTGAATTTATTGATTATTAATTTCATTTTAATAAATTTACATTAGAAATAGTTAACAGAATTATGGTTATTATAAGTAAAATAAATAATTATTATTGCATAATTATGTATTAATATTAAATTATTTGAGGTAATATTATTGAATATATAAAAAATATACATCTATTCAAAATAAGTTTTAACTATTATATTAATATTCGAATAACAAAAAAATCGTTCGTATGTGTGTATATTAATTGATAAAAAAAAAAAATGGTGCAATATTCTCATTTCTCTTGGTAAATTAAAAAATTCGATATCGCCAAAATGAGTATTAAAATTCTTTCTCTTCTTATTCTTTAAATCAAATTAAATTTCATAGATGTAATATAAATCGATCATTCAACACGTTTATTAATACTTCTGATTTTTATGGGACACATACGTCTCTGTGAATATTTATGATTCTTAATCTAACTCGTACGTGTAGTATTTTGTACTTCTACAATCTATTATTATGCATATATTACTGTCATTGATTGGTAATGGGAACATTCATCATTTCCACTGGATAATCATACATTTTTATCTAGACAAACGTGTGTGATTTCAGATTAATAGCAACAGAAATCTCAAGAAAATTTTCTATTGCATAATTGAAAGATTTTTTATCTTAATCTTTCAGTTTCTAATATAATATATTATTAATTTAAATTAATCTTATTTTTTTATTATTCAAAATACTTCTATGTTCTTCACATATATATATATGTCTCGTTTAAAAAAAATTATTGAGACACGTGCACATCCTAATTTTTAAATTTTTACATTTAAAATCAAAATCAAATTTTATATTTGATATACATCTCTCAAGTATTCTCAATTTCTAAAATAAAATAAAATGATAAGGAAATAAAAATGAAACGGAAAAAAGCCGAGTCGAAAGAGTTAAGAGTCAATAGTGTATCAATTTCTGACGCAATGAATCTTAGAAAAAAAAAAAAAAAAGAGAAAGAAAGAAAGAAAGAAATAAGAC
>NW_006263570.1:1281316-1283880 GCF_000469605.1 Apis dorsata
CACGTACGAAAGTATGGGATCGAGGAGTGCACGCCTTCACCCGCTTTACTTTCACCACGCACGGGAAGGAGAGAAGAAAAAAAAGAGCATACCGCGGAGGAAGTCGGTTCCCACGGCGTCTCCGAGCTGGCGCGTACGCGCCTTCAAGAACCGGAAGTCGCGACCGCGACCGCGACCTCGGTACCCTCCTCGAGCGTCGTCCCTACTCTTGTTAGCTCGACGTCCAGTCCAGACCCTCGGTGATAATAGTCGTTACAGAAGTTACCGGTTTCCCTATGCCATTAAACCGAAACATTTATAGAAACAGTTTTTTTTTTAAAAGACGAATTGAAATTTTCTTCTTTGAAACTCAAAAATCCTCGTTTTCTTCTCGAAATATTTTTATCAAGAATATAAAATGAATTTTTTGAATTGAAATTTGTATAATAATTGATCAATAATAATGATAATGATTTTTGGTTTATATAAGATTAAATATATTTATCTTTTATTCTTTAAATACATTGATGAAATCGTATTAAAGTTTAAACACTTAGTTAATTGATTTATTTTAGTTAAATTGTATTGATATTGTCGGAATATTTTCGGAAATTATATGCACAAGTTATATTCCTTAATTGATTGTAAATTTAAAATTCTAAAAATCGAGATCTCGAATGTTTTTGAATTTTGATGAATTTCGAAATTTCTAGTGAACTATCTTTAATTTTTTTTTAAATTATAAAAATAAGTGAATATATTTGAGAAAAAAATTAGATTTTAACGAAGTAGATCATTTGTGTGCACATATAATGATAATCATTTTAATATTACAAATTCATACTTTTCAAATAGGAATTAAAAAGAGTTAAATAAAAATTAATAAAGTTCATTTGATTTAAAGATTAGTTAATTTTTACTAAGTTTCTTTCTTTAATAACGAAGAACATGCTGAGTAAATTTTAAATTATGAAGGAAATTAATTTCACGCTTTATTACTTTAAATTTTCACAGGTCGAGCCAAATCGAGATTATAAAGTCTATAGACAGAATATGTAATTACGTTTATCTTAGGTATAGAGGCCATCAACATGCAAGAGTTTATACTATACTAAAGGTTATCATTAAGAGGTTAACAACGATGTTGAATTAACCTGGATAAGTTTATAAAAAATTTGATATATATCTTATATAGAATATGGTATAGAATTGCCATGTATAATGAACAGTATTATTTATTTATAGTATGTTATATACTAATCAATTAACTAATGTTCATGCATTCCTAATTGAATCCAAGATTATCAGTTTGTTAGATAATAAAGTTTAGCAATTAAAATTCTTCCATATTCATTTCAGATCTAATAAAAGAAAAATAATGCAACAATTAAATATATTATATAAATTTAAAAAAACAAACAAATAAATAAAATACATGATTATTTATATTTCTTTTCTATTTAAAGTATATCTAAATTATGTACATTAGAAAAAAAACGATCAATCTATCTAATCAGATAAATTGAATTAACTATTTTATTTTAAATGCAACAAAAAAAATTTTTTATTATTACCAATTAACTAATTATCAATTAAAATTATGTTGTTATAGAACATAATATATTATATTCATTTTCTCTTTCATACGTAATATTTGATTTTAATCTATTAATACAAATATTTATGCAAAAAATTGCTTTAAGAAATCATTATTCTTCAACTTCTTTTTCAATTAAACATCCGATCAAATAATTCCACTTAATTTCTACTTTCTCTAGCAATTTCAAAAATATCTACAATACAATATAAACTTCTATCAATTATAATACTTTTAATCTCTCATAATAATCGATATTATAAACGAGATGATATTTTAATTAATAAGATGATATTTTTCAATATTCTTTAAGCCTATATAAGATGCGATAATTTTATTCCTTTCGATATAATCATCCTCATTCATTGCTTCAAGCATTTGCACTTCAAATTTCTGTTTAAATAGATATTAAACGTGCTTACATATTAAACAGCGTAACTCTTAAACTTATTTAAAGACGGATGCAAAGACAAAGGCAGAATAGCCCGCAAAGAGTTAATCGAATCGATCCACGCCAGGATTATTTCATTCCCGATATAATTCTCGATACCGCGTCGAGATAAAAAATGATACGTCGACCGGTCGGCTCGATGACTCGGAAGCGGTTGTCGGGGTGAAAAGAGGGGGCGAGGCATTCCCAACGTCGAAACGTCAAGAGTCACGAGCGCGACTTAACCCCTCGCGCCCCTTTCCATCCCCCATCCTTTTTGCTTTGACAGCACTTGCTCGTTTTCTCCCTCCTTCTTCTCGGGCACCTCCATTCCGCCTGGCGACTTCCACCTCCAGAGCGTCACCTCCATCGAGGCTACGACGACGGCCACCTCCTCCTAGGCAGCGTAGACCGGCGCACCACCACCTCTTCCACAGGCTGCCTCACACCACCCACACCGTAAAATTATAATCTGTCATATTCATCAGTACACTGTCCTCTCCGGTCTCCATCCCCCCATCTCTTTCTTCCTTCACCAATTTCCATCCCTCTCTTTCC
>NW_006263570.1:1284090-1285991 GCF_000469605.1 Apis dorsata
TCCCGATTTTTCTCTCGTTCCCAAAGGCTTGGATACCACTCTCAACTCTCCTGTTCCAACCCTCCCTCTCTCTCTTCTTTTCTTCCTTCCTTCCGCGTTTTCCGCGTGTCCTACCTTTCACCCTTCGATTCCTTTTATCTATTCCTCTCCCTGTTCGCCTCTGTATTCTCGTTTCGCTTTTTCGAACCAACATGGGGGCGCTCGTTCGTTTTGCAGATGCCTCTTTTTCTGGCGTTGTCCTTTATTGCACACTTTGTTTGCTCCTCTTTCTATGCTAGTCTATTGCCCGCCGCTTTTCTCCATACTTTCGCCGCGGATGTGGTATCGGTTTTGCTAATATCCGCGCTTATTTCGGCCTTAGGCCGCGTTCACGCAAAAATATCCGATGAATGATTTGTCCAGGATGCAATGGATGGTTTATTAACGCGAGAGAATGTGATGAGGAATACTTTTGTTTCAGTGCTACCTTTGTTTTTTTCATTAAATATTATTTTGTTGAAAAGGAATGTTTATTAAATTCTTGAAATTTATTATATGTTATATTTAGTACAATCTAGTACATAATTTAGTTTTTAATAGAATTAATATTTTCATATTTATTTGTACACTTTTGATAATGAAATTGATATTTATCTACGAGGGATGGTAACATAAATTAAAAAGCATTCTTTAAATGAAAATTATAATTAATACATGAATGTAACGTAGATAATGATCATAAATTAGTAGTGGATATATTAAAAATTGTAATTCTTTCTCCCCCTTTTTTTTATTTGAATTTATACAAAGTAAAGAATTTAAAGATAATAAAGTTATTAAATAAAATTTATTGTACTGTATCTCTGGTAAAATTTTCAATTAATTTGACTATATAAACTTCAACTATTTTATATTCTGTAACATTCTATTTTGCAATTTATTAAACTTAATTAATTTACTTTATAATTCTTCTTAAAATTTGCGAGAATGATGTTTTAAAAATCTAAAATAATAAATATAATTATATTAGTATTATTGGAAATAATTACATTATCTTTTTACTATATATTTAAATAATTTTAAATTCGTATTGTACAAGTAAAAATGTCTTCTCTTATATTCAAATAATAATGTTATAGAAGCTTTACTTGTAAGTAAAATAAATTTCTTTTTTCTGCCACGTGTCTGTTGTTTTTCAAGTGAGTTGGGAAAACACGAAAGTCATATTAGATCTCTTGATCTCTTCCGAACTCTGTTTTTCCAACAACTATATGTTGAAGGGGATAAAAGTGCCAAAGTAAGATAAAAATAAGATGGAAGTGTTAAGAATTTAGCACGAGTGATATTCATTTCTAATTAAATATTCTAATCAAACTTTATCAATCGAATTTAGCCATTTCGTATCGTATAAACTTGATGCACAAACTTTGATATATTTTATTTGAAGCAAAGATAAAAAGCAAAAATTTGAAATACAAATTTATTTCAGAAGTAACCTAATAATTTGATATAAAATTATTTCAAAAATTATTTCAGGAAACATTTATTCATTTAATATTTAACATTTATTCAAATGTTAAATGGCAAATAAAAATTTTAAAAATTAATATTCACATTAATAATCAATATCAATATTATTAAAAAATACTATTTACTTTTTATAAAGATAAAATATTTATTTTTCATTTAATTGAAACACGATATAATCTTCAAACATGATTAACGTTCTTTTCTCTTCTTATTCCTTAAACATTGAAAACATATTTTTTTACACGTATATACATATATATATATAATTTTAATATATCACATTATTATAATTTTAAAATTCTAAATTGCCTACTTATAAAATATTATTGCTTTGTATTTCGATTAAATATTCATTTCAAACTATCTAATTACTATTTAAAAAAAAAAAAAAA
>NW_006263570.1:1286160-1288788 GCF_000469605.1 Apis dorsata
GTTTTCCCTGTTTTCAAACAAGGCTATAAGTGTCCACCAGAAAATGCTTAATCACTCGAGGAACCGGCGGATATCCCGCTTTATGCAAACCATCGGCCAAGTTCTTTCCACCAGCGTGCACGGGGCTTTATTTTCTTTGCTCCTCCCCGTCCGACACTCACCCCTTCTTTATTACTCGTTCGTTTATTTCTCTCTCGCTCCTCCATACCGGTCTCTTCGTCGGGCCCTCTTCTTGTCTGCGACTCTTCGCCGATCGTACCCTCCCCCTCTCGTTCTACTTCCCTCCTCCCTCCCCCTTGATCGCGCCCCTCTACCCCTGTCCCATAGATAGAGGGCAACCTCGTTGAACTGGCTGACGGAGCAGGTAGAAACGAAGGTAAGGTGCCTTCATTTATATTATAATCCCCTCTTTCCCTGTCTCGTTCTTATGCATCGAATCCAAGCGACGTGGCCTGCCGCTCACAGATCCTCTCGCATCTTCCCGTAGCCGCAACTCCTCTCTTTGACGTTCCATTTCTGACGTTTATTGGTCCTGCTTTTGTTTCCCCGTTCCCCGTTCGTATATCTCCCTCTCCGCCAATTCTCCTCCCTTCCTCTTCTCTCCAACTGCTCAACTTCCGCCTATACTCTCCCTCTTAATAAGATGGTACAAAGCTATCCCGCGGACAAGCTATTCTTTTGCGTACTTTTTTCCATCACGGATTGGAATTGGAATTTGTTTTGCTAGTTTAGTAATTGAGCAACGATGGTTCGTAGTGTGATGGATTGAAATTGTCGAGCATGATGATTAATGATCTGGATGAAAATATGGATATTTTGGGAAAATATAGACGCAGTGGTTGGATAGAGATAGATTCAAAAATTTGATTTTACGGATTATGAAAAAGTGTTTCTGTTTTATTCTCATATTTTTTTAGGTAATACTTATGTTTGGATAATTTTATTTCATAATTATAGAATACAAATTAAAATTAATCTTTTCACATTTTGATATATGTGCAATTCAATAGATATTTTAAATAGTATATTAAACATTAATTTATTTGGCTTTGAAAAAAGTTGAATAAGCTAAGTAACTTAATTAAGTAGATCAATCAAAATATTGTTTATTCCACATAAAAATTAAAGAGTTTATTTTAGTTAAACTATTGCACCTTACAATTTTCATTTTGAGAATGATTAATTATTATTCTTATCCTAATTATTATTCTTAACTATTTTCATTCAAGATATGCTTTATGTCTAAAATGAAAACTTATTCATAAGAAGAGTTTTGCAAGTATATTGTATTTACCTGTGATTTATTTAAATCACACGTGTGTGCTTTAGAAATAGAACAAAGGAAAAATAAATCGATTAAATTTTTCAACAATTAGCAATGTAGCGTCTTTCTCATACCCTATATTCTCTCAAGCATTCATTCTCTTCTATCTCCCACTCATTCTAAACACATTCTGTCACCATCCAAATTTTTAGACGTCCACGCATTCTCGTTCACACGATAATCTCAACCCTGTCTCTTGAATGAAACTCAACTATTCAACTCACAAACATTAACATTCCTACAAACAAATATTTCTTTCAACCTGTTTCAAATTTTTCCCAATCCAATTTTTCGCAAATCCATATATTTCCACTTCACGGCGATCGACAAGTTGATCGACCAACGTTCAAAGTGCATTTGCCTCGCCGAGAAAAATCTATCAATGAGCGAAAAAAGATTCCACCTCCCTCCCTCCTATAGTAATTCTTTCATCAAATACTTACTTACTCGTTCGTCCATGCGCGGAGAACGCGAATCCCTGGAATAATTATAATTCGCTCGGAAATCCGCATCGGTCCAGACGCAAACAGTTTCGAACGCAAGTTTCCGCGATTTTTCACTCTTCCACCCCCTCCCCCTTTCCCCTCCGCAGATCGCCATAACGCCGCAACGTCATCACGATAATATGTACGCGGTAAACACTGACAATCGCAGACATCGGGGACAGAGACGGAACGAGAGAGAGACGGGATGGCGGGGATTGTCGCGAGGGGTGGCGAGGGGTAAACGCGTGTGAGAGATAGAGGGGGAGGAGGGAGGAGGATGCGCCGCGGAGGGATGGCCGGAAAGAGGGTGAATGGAGAATGGAACGAGAGAGAGAGAGGGTTGGAAAGAGAGAAGGGAAGGGAGGGGTGGAAAGGGGCGCGAGGTGCACGCGATAGAACGCGTAAATGGAAGCCAGTGGTGGAAAGCAGGTATTCTCGTTGACGAACCAATTCATTATTATCCGGGATAAATAATGCGCTGTGTGCCTTGCGGTAACGGGAATTGTTCAATTTCCACATCGATGTGGTGCTCGCATAAACTGTGCACGGACATCGTTGCTCCGCTATCCCTCCGATATCGGGCGTGCCCCAAACCTTTAAATAGATCCCGCCGCGTAATTATTGCCGCGCCGCGCACTTCCAAAAATGTAAAACGCTGCCGGATACATGGGTCGAGGGGAAGGAGGAGGAGGGTGTGTGGAGAGAGGGAGACGAGTGGATGCACGACCGAGTGACGAGCATTGTCGATGAAAACGAGATTAATTAGCGACGCGCCGCATTTTCTAGCCCCGGATCTAATTTCTGGCCGGGGGCCGGCCA
>NW_006263570.1:1289107-1292807 GCF_000469605.1 Apis dorsata
GCCGATGTTGCTCGATTTTGTTTCGATTTTGAGACTTTCCTGTTATTCGGGAAGAAGAAAGATTGGGGTGAATGTTGGAAGGATGATCGAATAGAAAAGAATAGATGTTAAGATGAAAGTGGAGGGAGTAAGTGTTATAAGGAAATTAAAGCATGTATAGAGTATGTATAATAATGCACGTGAAGAATACTTTAATTATAATCATATAAAATTGAACTTTAAAAATTTAATAGGCCAATATGTTCTTTTTGATTTTTTTATTATTATTTACAGACATTGATTCTTCGAATATTTTTAATGTCACTTTTAACTTGAAATAATCTTAATTCTGATAATTAAAATTAAAAATATTTACTTTTATAATTTTATAGAAGCTAGTTTACGAAATATATTTATAAAAGCATAATAAAAATTTATAACTCCGTATTATTAATATATAAGTTTCGACTTGTCCCATTTAAATGGGGAGAATAATGGGTAAAAGTGAAAAATAAAAGAAAAAAGGGGAAAAAAAAAAGAAAATCGAGCCACGTTAATGATAATACGGTTAGAATCGATCGAAACACAATACGAGAACGACTAATTGCCCGCAGACTCGTTCTTTTTTATTTTAATTCAACCTATTACGCGCACCAAGTTAAAAGAATCACCTCGTTAATTATAACTCGTTACGGTAACCGACTTTGTTGCTCGAGCTCCACGCGTTTATCCCAACGGCGCACTGTCGCATTAATTCTTCAAAAATAATCCACGTTTTTGACATGAGACCAATTATGTGCACAACCGGGTCCGCGTAATTGGCGAAATCTCGCATTATCGGAAAAATGGAAGCATGTACACCTACACACAGACGGAACTATACACATAGATATACATATGTTTTGTGTACATTACGTTCCATGTTGTATCTCGTTTAACAGGACTCGCTTTCGGTTCCATTTCAAAGTTTTGCTAGCTCTGTGCCGCTAAATCTGTAAAGGATCAAACGAAAATTCGTATTATATGGAGTTTTTAATGAAAAATCGGAATTTTTCGGGCACATAATTAGAGACCTTGAAAATTGCAAATATTTTTTCAAGATTCACTTTTTATAACTTTGATGTCTTTTTAAATAGATTTATTGATTAATTGTTCGTAAAAGAAATGTCAATTTTTATCTTTTTAGGAAAGATATTAAAAAAATGAAAAAAGTATTCTTTCATAAAACAATATTATACAATTAAAGATTAGACGTAAGAAGAATTGTATCAGGTATATATATGATATATCATCTAGAATATATTTATTTTTGGAAATATTAAAAAAATATTTGATAAAAGTTTCGAAGCAGACATAATATATTCTTAGAATTAAGAAAATTATCAAAAAATGATTAATTCTTGATAATATAGTAAAATTAAAAAAATATGTATAAAATGATAAACATGTAAAATAGAAATATAAATTTGGACAAAAATCTATTTATCTATCAAAAATTTGATTTTTTATATTGGAGAGAATATAAGAGAATATAAAAGTACAAAAATTTTTGCTCGAATTTTGTATTAGGGGAATATAGTTGGACAGGAGATGGCACGTGAAAATTTTCCAGAAATTCCAATCGACATTGTATCAGAAGAATATAATTGGACAAGAGGTTATTACACGAAATCCTTTTACTATTTCTGAAAACAAAAATTTTTATAAAATATTATATATTTATCTCTCTCCTATTTTTATATTTACCTGTTGCATTTTATATTCTAATTTTTAGTTTTAATTCTAAAAAGAAAACGATATTTGAAATAAATTAAAATTATTTATTCCTCATTTATTCGTTTATATTGTATATTCATAATAAAGTATCAATAAATTTACAACATAAAAAATAAAGAAAGGACGTTATCATTAATTTTACACAAACTATCTATTTCACACTAAATCTAGAAGACTAAACAAACATTCTTCCATCCTATTAAAAAATAATCACGCGATTTCAATTTTTTCGTTCCACAATAGCACCATACAACAACAATTCTACTACTAATCATTACAAAAAGAATCATTACAAGAAAATGTCGGCGACGAATATTCTCGACCCCCTGAAAATGAAATATCATCCTCCATATCCAAAAACCAAACGCAACACGCACGCGATATCATTGCCACACGTACCAAGTGTTAACGATACGCGTGTCCACGCCAGGTAGACACAGAAGGGACACCTCATTCGAAACGGCCCTCGTCCGTCTCTGTTCCTCGTCGATCTCACTGTACAATGCCCTCCCGTCATTTTCTCGTGGTACACGTCCATGTCTCGCCGGGGGACGTCCGTTCGATCAACGATTCCGCCGATGTCCCTCGTGGTCCTGTCAAAACGAATGTAATCCATAAACGGAAAAAATTTGCGACGCATCCGCGCGGAACCGTCCGATTTCGATGGGGGCGGGCATGACCCAGGGGCGCTTCGATAAAAATCTGCCGCGGGATAAAAGGGAGCGCGATACTATCGCTTTCGTTCAATGTCGTTCACCGTATTTAATCAGTCGACGACGGGAATTTTTTTCTTTCTTTCTTTCCTTTTTTTTTTTTTTTTTTTTTTTTTTTTTTTTTTTTCTTTCGTTTCGAATCGAAACGCGCGCGTTTGAAGTTGAATAATTAACCGGGTAATGGAGATGGTGATTTCAATTCTGGAGTTAGATGGGTTTTTGTTTGAAACGGAGATTCTTTTTTTTTTTTTATACGAAGGGTGTTGGTGAGATAAGTTGATATTTTGAGAGATTATTTAACGGTATTTTAATTTGTTTTATATGTAAAAGTATATAGATATTAAAAGTAAGAAATAATATTTTGTAAGTATTAGCTTTGAGCTCCAATTCTTTGTAGTATTCTTAGTTTGTTTTAAATTTTCTCTTTTAAAAATTTGAAAAAATTTCGACGCTAAATTAAGAGATTTTAACTAATTAAAAGTTTTTTTTAAGGAAAATTATTAATATATATAGATTTATCAATATTTTGTGTTATATAAGTTTATAATTTTAAAGTGATATTTTATTTTAATAAATATTGGTCTCGTTCACAAAAACTTTCTGTAAGTAACGAGTAACTAGTTGGAAAATTGACATTAATGTGTTAACAACAAAGTATTTTCTCATTATCGGAAAAGTACGAAACATTAAAATATAATGTTACATAATTATATTTAATAGATATTACTGTCGACATATAAACATTTAATTGTATGCTGTTATCTTAAATTTGACTTATAATTGTATTTGTCTTCAAATTTGTAACATATTATAGAGTATATTATTAATTATAATTAAAACTAATGTCTTACAATGTCTTCAATTAAAATATCTGTGATTGATAAGTTATGATACTTATCTATTTGGAACTTCATTTACTCTTTCCTCACTTTACTGATAAACTAAAATTATAGTTACAAATTAAAACAAATATCTAATTTTATGCATATTAATAATTATTAGTATTATTTAATTATTGTAAACAATATCATTTATAATATTTTATATTATTTTTATAATTAATAATGAAATATACACCAAAAATAATAATTATTAAATCTATATTATAAAAGTTATTATAATTATAAATTATTTAAAATATTATAATATATAATATATAAAATATTATAATTATAATATTATAAAGTTATTATAATTTTTGCATATATATTTTATTAATATTCTAAAATTTT
>NW_006263570.1:1293060-1296102 GCF_000469605.1 Apis dorsata
AAAGCATTCTTTACATTTTTTAGGAATTTTCTAGAAAATAAAAAAACTAATTTTATTTAAATAATAAAAAATATATGACATATATACAGCTTTAATATATCATTAATAAGATTGTTATAAGCAATATTTTTCCAAAAATAAGCATATTTATTACGTAATTTTAAAACTAATTAAAAATGTATAATTAAAAATGGAATCTTATTTTTCAAAATATTTTTTCATTCATTCCGATACGACTTCCGGTTCCCGAGATATCGTCGTGTAAAGAAGAAGGTAATTTTTAATCACTTACTATTTCCATCTTTGTCCTTTATTCGGATTTCTCATTCGCAACTCATCTCACTGAACTATTCCAAACTGCAAACGCGATTCCTAGAAAAACATAGTATACGATTCCCAGAAAAAAATTTAATACGAGTTTCCAGGAAAAATATAGGTCGTTAAAATATAGGGTCCGTTCATATTTCTCCAATGTCTTAAACAGTATGAATACTTCGTATCTTAGCAACGGATTGAGATATCGAGATGAAATAAAAAGAAATTTTAATGACATGGTTTCTTTTAATTTGAATGAATTTTACTAAGAAAATTTTTAATTTTTTTCCTCTATTTTTTACAATTACAAAATTGAAAATGCAATGCAATAATCTGTTTTTATAATATAAACTATATATAAAGAATACAATTTAACAAATACATTTTATGATATATTTTTTCATCTATGTTGATCGAATATTTGAACACTTTTTAGTTAAATAAATTTACTTATGCAAAATAAGTTGAAGAATTTATATTCATAATTTTGTTATAATTTCAATATTCAATTAAAGATCGAATTAATCTCATAAAAATTAGAAGAGAGCAGACACGAGGTTCCATGTATGGCTGTCGTAATTTTTCGTCCGGAAGTCGCGCGAAACTTTGATCCACGTGGATTGTCGGGTCATGTTTTCAGGATCCAGTTTACTAGGGTAGAATGAATTACGCGACGGTGACACGTGTTTATTTAGCGTGGGTCACATGGGCGGGTAAGATGAATGGTTGCATTTGGGTGTAATTGTCTACGATGCACTTGTACTATGAAACGGAGCCGATTGTGTAAAATCACCGGGAATGACCTCGTATATAACAATCGATACGCTTTCCTTGAACTTGAATCTTGAACTTCGTATTTGAGGAATATAAATTTGTTTTGAAAGGAGAACTATTATTTTTTTTTAAAGGTAAAGAAAATAAAATTTCAAATTGAATTTTGAATGTTTGCGACTTAAGTTTTTTTTAAGGAAGTTATACGATGTAATTTTTGAAAAATGAAACGTGCGATTTTCTTTTAAATGAAATATCCGTAGATAAAAATTCAATTTGCAATTTCAAGTGTTGCAATTGATACTTTAAACTAAATTATAAGAGATGAAAGAAAAATTATCAGGGCTAGTAAATTAATGTTACTAATTCAATGTTATAATTCAATTTGTAATTTGAAAAATTATTCTGTGAAAATACGAAAAAAGTATATTTTTATTACAAATACCTTGTTCCTTATAATTTTAATAATAGATTGCTGTCACAATTTTTAATTTTATCTTAACATTTTAATAATGTTCATAATAATGTTCATAGTAAAACGACAGAATTTTTTTTCAATCATGAAAAATTTCAATATATATATATATAGCTACTCGATCTTTAATTATTTACTTGCTTAAATCTACTTGCTTTTATACTCATGACTATTTTTTCTCTTAAAAAATATTTGAAAAATATTATTTTTTGTAACAAATATGCTCATCTTGATACTTTTTACTTGATTTGTGATTATTTATCAATATAATACCAGTTATATGTTTAGAAATGTCAGTTGCCAGTCAGAGAAAGATTTAGAGAGAGAGAGAGAGAGAGAGAGGTAGATAGGATTGGATGGGAATGCAATAGTTGTTTTCGAACTGGACAACATAGCTGGACCAGTCACGAACATAATGAATCTGTTCCAACACGGGACGATGCGGAGGATTGCTGGCAACCCATTGCTGGTATCGTTGCTGGCTCTCGTGTCCTCGAAAATCGCCTCCCTATCGAACCACGTTGTTTCACGGTATACAACGTTCTCGACAAAACGTGGAAGCTTGGTGACTAAATTATTGTTCAGTGTATAATATCGGCTTTCAACGAAGATCATCCATTGCTTATATTGTTGCAATTGTATTTATCCTATGTATTCATATCCTAAAGATTATTTTTTGAAAAATTATTATTAAAATAAAATATATTGTAAATTTTTCATAATTTTTACGAATTTTTCATTTATAGCAAATATGTTTACTTATTCACTATAATAATATGTTTTAAATTATTAACAAAAAAATTGTAAATTTTAATTTTTGTTATATTAAATATTTATATGTATATTTATATATATAAATACTATATACTAAGTATTTTTTATACATTTTTTAAGACGTTTTTTAATAATAATTTAACCATTTCTTTTATGTACATATGTAAATATGTATTTTTAATTTTTTGCATTTCTTGATTTTACTTTTCATTTTTCTTTTTTATTAAATTTTACTTTACTTTAAATTTGTGAAAATTTATATAAACAATTTATATAAACCGTTTAAAATTCTAAAAAATTTTTAATTATTGTTCATTAGATTGATAAAATATTACACAATTAATATACTATCCATAAATATAATTTATAACGTATATAGTAGAAGATTTATTCAAGCATATTTATTTAATCAAATAATATAATTCTCCACAAGACAAATAAGCAAGAACGAGAAAGAGAGAATGAAGAAAAAACGAAAGAAAGAAGAATTGATCGAGTTCGAATCGCGCCTCATCGATAACTAAATTACGGCCATGATCTCCCCGGTAAAATTCCGCGACGCGACCGAGCGCAAGAAGGAAGCTGCCAACCGGAAGAGAAATGGGGCGACGCGGTGGTGAAAAAATTCAGGCCATCGAACGGATAGGCCGGCGGCGACAGCTGAGAGAAAGAGAAGCCGAGAGAGAGAGAGAGAGAGCTTTACTTTC
>NW_006263570.1:1296500-1298927 GCF_000469605.1 Apis dorsata
CGCGTGCCACCAACCACCCCCGGTTTCGATGTCGTCGCTTTAAAACTAACTGCCATTTACCCCCCCTCCCCTCCGCGGGCATAATGGCCGTGGCGCGGACAATGTAACCATGCTCACGGGTAGCATTTATTCAGATGCACCGACCGACCCTCTCCTTCCCTCTCCCTCTGCCACCCTGCAACGTAACCGTGGCCCTCTTCTGTTCTTCGAGCGGAGAGCCAAGGTGAGAAAGGGTGCTTTCACTTTTTACGATTTCGGTCTTATTTTTAGGGGGTGGTTGCGGTGCCGTGATTAAAGTGAAAGAGAAACTTGGAAATGGGTTTTTCGTTTTTTTTTTTTTAATTGGTTGACAATTGGATCACGATTGAGAGAAAATTTTTGCATTTAATAGTGTCTTTTTGTTACGAGATTATTAATTATTAATTGTATTTGGATGATTGAAATTACTTTGAAAATTTAAACAATGTAAAAGTAATGTAATTTTATTTTTGATTGTTTAATTAGGATTTTATCGTTAATTAATTGTCGTTAATATTTATTTTATTGTTAAGTATATCCAAGTTTTTATCCAATATTTTGTTTATTTTGTTTGTAATAGATTATAAAAGATTTTAAGAGATTAATAAAATACTTTAAAATATATCTTTAAAAATATTTCAAATTTTTAATAAAAATTATGTAATAGGTGAATTAATATTTAATATAGTTTTTAGATACATTATTGAATATTATTATACATATTTTGAAAATAAAATTCTATATTATAAAAATTGAATGTTATATGTGTTACAACACTCGTAAAGATTAATTTTATTTATCATAACATATTACATCATCATTTATCTTATTCACAAAATATGAAAAATATCAAAAATTTCTACAATATCACTTCCCCAATTATAAAAAATAAAATTTTACATAGAAAATTAAATGTAATATTATATATATTATAACGTTCATAAAGATTACATTTATCCACGAAAAATGCACAAATTAAACATTTCTACAGTCCATAAAATATTTCTTTTATTAAATTATCAAATCCATTGTACATAATTCATTTTTGTTGCTAATATTCAAATTTCATTCAAATTTAACAATGTATCTCGTAATCGTTCGTATCACTCACCGGAAATGAGACTGAGCTCAACCCTTTGCATCTTTCAGCCTCATTCGAGTGTCACAAATTCGAAAGATGTATATTAAGTAGAATTTCGAATGAGAATGAAATCGATCGAGATGTTAATTTATGTAGCAAGCTAGTGATAAATCTAGAATAAAAAAAAAAAAAAGAAAAGAAAGAAAGAGAGAGATTGATCTTAATTTTTCAGACAATTGTCAATTAAATTTTAGCATTACTTTGCATAGAGTTTAAGAGTTCTCTCATTTTTAAAATATCATTGAGTATCCAACAATGATACTTTTTTTTCTTGAAAAAATTCTTTCATTTTTCAATGGTTATCACTGTTGATGAATGCTTGCTAATTTTTTCTCTTTTCTCAAAACTCTTGCAGAAAGATAGTAGATTTTTAAAAAGTTCTTATGTCTGACAAGTGACGGAAAGTCCGTGAATTCTTTTCTTTTTTCTAGCTGTCTCGTGAGCGATACATCCTTTGGAATTGTTACGAAATAAAGTTTCTTATCTTTCTTTAGTTTTTATTAAGAGAAACATAAATTTTTTGAACGTTTATTTCCTTCGTGATTTTTCATATTTTTTGATTTATCGATTCTCATTTATTAGCCAAACTATTTCATCAATATAGTATAAATTATTATAATAAAAATAAATTTTTTTTTGCATATCAATAAATTGCAGACCAATCAGAAATAAAAATGAGACAAATGATCTCAATTTAAGTGTGTTATTATGAATAAAAATGTTGCAAATATAATTTTTACATATTTCTAAAAGAATTAGAAAAAATAATTTATTTCTTTATAATTTTATAATAGAAATAAAAATCATATAATTATAAAAGTTGATATAACTTTTTGATTTTTATATGTAATAATAAATTTCAAAGTTTATCAAATGAACCATTCAATCGAAGATTAAAATCAAAATACACGAGATCCAAATTATCTCCATATTTTTCTGTTAACTGTGATTTTTTTATGGTTCTTTCCATACAACAATCCATTCTTTTTCTTTAATCCCTTGTCAAAACAACGAAACCTAAGCCCTAAAAAAAAAAAAAAAAGAATCTTTCTAATTCTTTATTTACCTACATCTATTTACAATAATTCATCAGTTTTCAAAATCCTCAAAAATCTTTACTTTCAACGTCATATTTTTCCGATTATCCTTTTTCTTCTTCTTCTTTTTTTATTTTTCGTAGAAACAAATTTTCGATTATTCATTTTTCTTTTTTTTTTTTTTTCACTCACGATCGCGCGAAATCTGTGCGAGACGACAATGCTCGTGCA
>NW_006263570.1:1299032-1301547 GCF_000469605.1 Apis dorsata
CCACCCCCGAGGGTGGTAATTTCATAATTCAGCCGTCGCGGCCGAAATTATTCCGCGGACCATGGATAAATTACGTCGCGAGGAATCACGTCGGCGCACGCGCCACGTTACGCAAACATTTGCTATCGGCTTAATATCGCATCGAAAATGTCTGATGAATGGACCGAGCAGCGGGTCGAGCCGGACGCGCTCGTGAAAATCCGCCTTTTCTTCTTGCCTCGAATTTCGTCGAATGGCCGGTTTTTTCCACGAATATTTCTAGTTTCACCAAACTGGATTGTATCATTCGATTTTGGAATCGTTTCGCAAAAGAACTACCGAATATTTATTTGAAATTTTTCAAATCTGTAGATAAACCGTCTGTAATGATATAGGAATAATTTTTCGTATTTATTCTTGTAAGAAAGAATTTCCGTCAAAATATTAAAATGCAACTTATGAACATTATGATATTTTTATTTATTATTTCATTCGTTATTACTTTTAATATAAATGTATTAAAAATTTAATCTAAAATCTATTTCAATTTGTAATTAATCCTTCGCATTATTATTGCTTTGTTTTTAATTTTATTTCTTTCGATTTTGATTTGTTTTATTTAAGTATATAATTATGGACTTAAAGAATTTTTAGACATGAAAAGTAAAGTTGAAGGAAAAATCATATAATTATTTTTAATTTTGATATCATTTTTAAAAATGTCTGCAAAGAATAATAATAAATAAAAAATAAATAATAAATATATTTTTTTCAAAGAAACATATCTTTATAAGAATATCACAAAAGAAATCTGCTTTTATCATAAATTTTATTAAAAAAGATTTTTTCCTCTTATCCTTGAAAAATTTGATTCTGAAAGTATTTAAAAAATTAAAAAAAAAAAAGTACCTAGATGGAACGATAAAATTCGCACAAGAATATATTTCTGAATAACAAACAAAAAAAAAATAAAAATAAAAATTTTTCTTACTATTAAAAAAATTCGATCAAAATGAAAAAATTTAAAAAAAATCGAAGAGAAGAAACAGCGAAACGATAGTAAAGAAGGAAAGGAAACTTAGCCAGTTACTATTATTGAACGTTATCGATTAATCGGTCGGGATGCACCGGCGTCCGCCGAAAATTAATATTCCAGGTGATAAATAATGCGGGTGGAAACCGCGTGAGCGCAACGCAAACGTCGCGCATTAATAACGCATCGAGAACGTTTCGCGTCGTCCAGATAACAGAAGCTTTATTTCAATTACCGCCGCGATTACCGACCGACTTTCCAACCCTGTTAATCTTCCCCTGATTTTTCAACGTTCTGCGAGTTTTAATTTTTCTTACCGCGCCATCATTTTTCCGGCATTTTTAACCTTTTCAGAAGATACGTATGTCGTTATGTCACGTGTTGAATTTACCATCGTTGTTTATAAAAGATTATACCGTGTGAAACATTCAAAATTAAAAATTTCAATAAAAATTGCAGAATTTCGAGTGAGATATTTACTTGTCTAATTTAATGTCCATAGATGTTTTTTCATGTAAACAATCAGATTAGTTTCCTTTTTATATGAATTAGAGAGATATTTTTATTATCTGTACATCTTTGGTAATACCAAAGGTTAAATTTTTAATGCTTAAATCCGTGTTTAAATTTTTTTAATTCGGTAAGAAAGAATGACCATAGAAAGTATGTAATTATTTTTCAATAAAGAAAAATAATATATGTATTTTTGTTTTTTTATGCTTGTTAAAGAAAATTTAAATATATTTATATATTTATATATGCCAATATTTTTTAAAAGATTAATAAATGTTATTTTATATATATATATATAAGTATTTTTTTAAATAATACAAATATTGTATAAATGAATAATAATTTCAAAAAATGATAGTATATATCATACAACTGTATTTATAGAAAATCAATAATATTTGAAGAATATTTTTGTTACCAAAGTATTCTTTAAAATTGATGAACTATTAACAAACAACAACAAATGAAAACTTTTAACAAAATTTTTCTTCTCTTCCGGAACAAGAACTCTCATTTCATCTTTTTTACGACGTTAATCATTTCCCTAACACTAATCTCATTTCATCCCTTTATTTCTCTCTTCAGAGCATATATCTACGGTCAATGTCCTGAAAACACGAAACTCCCGTGACGATCGATGGGCGAAAGTAAACGCCTCGAGAGGGTCATGGTCGACCTTGATGGTGTTTCGTGGCACCTGTCACTTCGACGTGTCTCTTTTCAGGGGAAAATTCGGGACAGCCACGCGATCCGCTCGTTTTTTCGCCCGATAGTCGCCACGCGTCCACTTTTTATCCTTGCAAATCCGTTTTGCACCACGTCGAGGATGATCGATGAACAACGTCGTTTATTAGACCGTTCGATGGATTCGGTTCACGCTCTTTCTCGATCGGTTCGCGCAAGTGTAACACCGTTGTCACGTTCCAGCGTGTATGGTACTTTATTGAATATTTTTCTTTTTTCTTTTTTTTTTTTTTTTCCACTGAATTT
>NW_006263570.1:1301614-1305923 GCF_000469605.1 Apis dorsata
CGACGAAATCTACCGTAACTTGTTTGATATTTTTTGCGTGGAAATTAATAATAATAATTTGCGTGTGATTTAAAATTGTGATGCAACGATGTTTGAAAAAGGTAAGTCTATTAATTATAATTGAAATTTGAGATTACAATAATTTTTTTTATTCATTATATTTAAATGCTATTCTAATTTTACTATTGGTTTGAAATTAGTTTATATTAGCAATATAAATTATTTTCAGTAGATTTTCGATGAAAGAGTATTTTGAAATAATGAAATTGTAATTTAATATTTTTTAAAGTCTTGGATTTTATGGAACTCGTTAATAAGATCAAATTTTGGATCAGTAATGTAAATGAATAAGGGTTGACAGTTAATATTGTGAGAAAAGGACTTTTATTATTAGTGTCTAATTGATAAAATATAAAAGAAGGAAAAGGAAAAAATTTCTTTTTTAATTTAAAAAATTATCTATTTTAAAAGAATTGTAATACAATATACTTTATTGAGGATTAATAAATTTATTAATTGATGGATCGTCAGAAAAATTTCTTTTCTATTATCATTTATTAAAATAAATAGATATATTTTTTTTCTAAAATAGTGAATTTTAAGAATATTTTTACTGGAGGTACAAACGATTCAATCTATTATTTCCTTTAACAAAATTGTTAAGAGCAAGAGTTGAATAGAATTATTGCTCACTAAAAAAGAGAAAATACGATCATTATATGGCGTTAAATCGAAGCTCTAATTAAATATATTCATCAAAAATTCAACTAACGATAAATTGAATCACGAAATAGTTCATAAAACACGAATTTTGTCTGAACACGAGCTCAAGTAAAATGGCCATCGTAAAACAAGCATTCAGAATGAAATTAAACGCTTATATTTAACCTTCGTGTAATTTAGAATAATACATAATAGAGTTCAACCATCATGATATTTAATTAGTCATACAATTTCCAGAAATTTAAAGCGTGGTTAATAAATCAGCCTATTCGGAACATTTGTATCATATTATATAATTAAGGGAATCGTTACGGAGGAAACGGTTTTTCGCGGATGGTAAAGCTGGGTAAAAATTTTAAGCTTCCCTCTTTTTTATCTTTAAATGACCTGCCACACTTTTTTCCAACCCCTGACGCGATAACCGTCGAGACGCGTACAATAAACTGCAATAAATGCTGATTTGAGATTAGTGGAAATTGTAAATGGACCTATAGTGTTATCGTGAAACCTCAATTGTAACGAGAGGAACGATTCGAAAGTAAAAATGAATCGAATTTGTATAAGTATAACTAGGGATATTTGTATAACTAAAGATCTGTGTATATTTAAATGAATATTTCTTTGTATTTTTATTATAAAATTTCATGAGAGATTTGAATTTAATAAAAAGTATATTATCATTGATTATAATAAAAATATTAAAATTATTAATTTCTTAGTTTTGATTAATAATATAAAATATTCTTATAGCTTTTTCATGTAGATTGAAATTTGGAAAAAGTAAAATGAAAGTTATTGGAAATGAAGCATTCATTTCTTAGATATTTTTGTCATTATTTTCTAAATATATTTCCCAATAATTATTTTTTGATATTAAAGTTTATATTTTGGAATATTTTATCGTGCTTGTGGTCTTCTGGTCATAGATTTTGCAGAAAATAGAGGTATAATGTAATATCGCTTGTGACCTGCAAATATTTATTATTAATTTCAAAAGTTTAAAATTTTTTTGTATAAATATATTTAAATATCTTCTTATAATAAATTTTTTTAAATATTTAAATTTATTAATGTAATATTATACCTATCAATATCCAAAATTCATCAATATAACATCAATACATTTAATAATTTCTGAAATATCTGCATTTTCTTGTACAATTTCATTTATTGCAATAATTATAAATTACAATTATTTATAAAAATTATAAATATCGATTTTATAAAAATCATGATTTTGGAAAATAGAACATTTTTTTTCAAAAAGCTTTTTTCCCTATTTCTAATTTTGCAAATAATTATCCAGCTCCAACAAAGAATAATGAAAATTCAATAGAAAATTTTTATCTTTTGAACTTTTTTCAAAATGTTTCTCATAATTAAACACATGGATATTCGCGCAAAAGCATAATTCCAACAATAATCCATCCATTTCTACATTTTAACAATTATTTGCAGTTCTAATTGTACATTTCTCTTCTCACGAAATTTTCTTGATTACCTTAACAACATTTCCATATTTTGCGTATACACGATATAATATACAATGAATAATCTTAACATAGATACTCTTGTTAGAAAGATCACAAGAACTTTAATATACAAGAACCAATAATCAACTCCCTATCTCTGCATCCTTCCCTTCGTCCACGGTACAATCGTGTTACACCTGTATAATATATCTAGACTATATTATACAGGTTTATTATACATATAGACGCGTTCTATGTACACGTCTAGCTATGTGCCCGATGGCCTCGGGTTTATTGCGACGAGCGTTATCGCGGCCAGACGGAACGAACATCTCGCAGCAAGTGGGCAGTAACATTTGACGAGCGGTCTAACCCTTTAATTGAGTGCAGTTTTACGATTTCAGACGTCGTTCCGGACAAAGGAGTCAAGAATTCTGGTACTTTATGCGCCACGCCGGAATAATTTCGGCCAGCTACCAAGAATAAATTTAATCCACCGCCTCGTTTTCGTCCATCGATCGCTAGTAATGGACGCTGTCTTATGTTGTTTCTTGTTAATTTAGCCGAGAGGCTAGTGCCGCGATCATCGATCCATTCCAGGGATTAGAACTGTGCCACTTCTCCAATTTTCTAATTTGACGCTGTAATTCAAGGCTTGTTATTAGCGAGTTTCTTATTTCGTGTTGATTGTAAATTGATTCCGGATAGATATATTTAAGTATATAAATTAATTTTATTAAAATGAGATTATATAATTTTCTTACGATAACGAACGATAATTATTATCAATATCATATTGTAATTTTTTGTTTGTATGTATCTTGATATATATTTCTTTATTAATTGTCCGGTTATAGAAGACAGTGTATGTTTGGAATTATTTTCTGTTACACGAGATCTTTCCTCTTTGTTTCTGATAAAATGATTTTTCAACATTTTTATTTCTTTTTATACCTACACGTTATCCATGAGAAGAACCTGAAGATAATTAATTGGCTCATGAAAAAAATTTGCATTAATTACTGATCAACTTTGGTTGTATATCATCGTTCCATTAATGTTAAAAAACTACCACTTCCTAATTAATATAACGAATAATTAATAAATCCAGTCACATGTTACAAAAACCTGTTCTTTGAAAATCATTACTCGTATTTTTAAATCTCCATATAAATATATTCATAGAAAAATTGAAGAACAAGATTTCTATATTTTTATCTTCATTAAAAAAAATTTCTTATTTTTCCTTCAACAAATTTTTCAAATCTAATCAAATTATCTAATCATCTATTAAGCTGATAGTTTTTTTAAATTTGCAATGACTTATGTTAATACAGATACACATATAATCTTTGAGCATCGGAGTATAAAGCGTCCAAAGATCATCGACATTCCTCGAATAATTTTCGTCCACACGCGTGACCGGTCGAGAGGATAGGAAATCTCTAAAAAGAAAGCCGAGAGGAAGGAGAAAACAGAGAAAGGGGAAGATCTTCGACCCGTACACACGCATACACCCAACCCCCCCCTATCTCATTCTCGATGCTCTCCTTTCCTCGCCCGTGCCATCATCTCTACCCCCAAACTTCGTTCTCCATATTCTCCCTCTCGTTCCCTCCCACCCTCATCTCCTTTCCTTCGATTCTCTCCCGAATGAAGGGTGCTTCGTCACTGTCGAGTATGTATCGCGTCTCTCTTTCAAGCACGTGTACCTCGCCTTCTTTTCCCGCGTTTGCCACACCGCCTCCTTCTTCGCCGTGTCCTTCCTTCCTCCTCTCTTCCCCGTTTTATACACCATTTTCGACGTGGCCGTCTCGTCGTATCCACTCGCGAGACACCCCCTTCCTTTTTTTCTCTTCCTTTCCCTTTTCCCACCATTCCTGTCCCTTCCTCTTCCGTTTCACTTTATCCCCGTGCTTTCCCTCCCCTCTCTGTCGGGCGCACATACACAGACACGGGACGACGTCCCGTTTTACTTCATTAGGGGATATGAGTTTTTCCACCCTCGTCGCACGACGAGCTAGGGTGTCTCCCTCGCACCAACCGCCCCCTCGTCACGGGGCGAATCTCAAGATGGAACGACGGGGTTGGCTTCGTCTTTGTCGACGAAGGAC
>NW_006263570.1:1306405-1310488 GCF_000469605.1 Apis dorsata
AGCGATCGTGGGATTCTAGTGGGTGGTATTTTAATTGGTATTATGGAAAATTGAAGAGGGAACTCTTGTCATATTCGATATATAATGTAATACTTTTAATTATTAATTAATTAATGTAAGTAAATGCATTATATTTTATTCGGTAAAATATTTATGTAAATTTTGGTGTGTCACGTCTTCTTTTTATGTAAATTTTTATTAAAAATGTTTCTCCATTGTTAGTAATTGGTAGAAAATAATTTTTTTCACGGTCTCTAGAAAAATAGGTTACGAAGGGATTAACGTTGCTACGACCGTGATTTTATTGGAATTTTTAACACGAAATTTTAAAAATTTTATTATAATATTATTTATTTTACATTCTCAAAAATGATTAATTAATTTATATTATTGTAAAGAATAAGGAGATAATTTTTAAAACACGAATTTTTTAAAAACAGGTTAAAAGACATTATCGAAATTTCTAAGATTATTCCATTTCTTTAATCAAATCTTTCTTTCTTTTCTTTTCTTCTTTTAATAAAGATTTAAATAGATATCATTTACTTGACAACAACGTTTGATAAATAGATGATTATAATTAAAGCAATATTATAATAAAAATAATTAAAATACATAGATAACAATTTCGATAATTCTAATAATCTGTTAATAATATTCAATCGATAAATTGATTACTCGTTAAATCATTCAATTTTTCTCGAATAAATTCTCAACAATTCTTTTTGAAAAGACATTTGAAAAATCATTCCATTTTTTAAATTATATTTAATTTCGATAAAACGCAGGAATAGTTAGATCTTCGATATTATATTTCTGAAAAGGGCGATACTTTATGGACGCGCGTAATTGCGTAAAATGCGAATGGTAAACGGCGAGAATTAATGCAGAATGCGGTTAAAATGCGCGCCAGTGATATATAAGCTTTTTAAATCTTACCGTTCGGAATATTTAAACGCGCGATATTTAAAAGCGACGCGGGTCGTGCATCACCTGAATCCTGGAGGATACGAGCGCGCTTAACGCTGCCCCGGTTGATAATGGTAATCGGTCCCGTATACCCCGAACGAAAACGAAAATTTAAATAAACAACCTCGTTTTTTATCAAACGTTGAAATTACATCGCGTGAAATGCGCCGCATTTAAAAACCTACGAGTTGCGCGGATTATTATTATTTAAATTTTGATCAATGTAGGCGGGATTAATCCTCGGGGCAAAAAAGAAATTTAAGAAAAATTTCAGACGACGAAATTTTTCATTTTCGATGTGAATTTTATCTTTTAGAATGGAAAAATTTTTTAGGTTAAGACTCAATATTTTGTGTTAAGAATATCTTATTCATTTTATGAATATGAAATGGATAAGGTATCGAGGAAAAGTGATTTCCTCTTCAATTATAGAGAATTGAAATAGAACAAAGATGAAAATATAAAATTCTTTAAATTTCTTGAATAGAAGTAAATGATAATAGGATATTTTATTCGATAATAAAGAAATTTTTGCTGTTGAAAAAAATTTTTATAGAAAAAGAATGTAACAATTAAAAATATTTCGAAAAAATAATACAAGATTGATATCTGATTAAAAAAATAAATGGAAAAACAAGAAAGAAATTATTTAAATTATAAATTTTATATTATATATCGCTGTAAATTAATAGGTATATGTAAAATCACGTGGTGCAACTTGATTTGTAGGTGGCACCTTGAGGAGATCTCCTTGAAATCCAGCTAGTTACCTTAAATGTATTATAATGTATTTTTCAGTCTATATGGTGACAAGGAGAATTCAAGCTTTCAAGGAGAGTTCGATGATCCATGGCAAAGAGTTATTCAAGGTTATGTATGTAAAGTAAAATGATTTCAAAAGTATATAGCTGTTCGACGAGGTTGAAGGTTGAAAGTTTGAGAACCTATTATAAGGAATGATAATAGGTAATGATTCTTTGAGATTATTATACTATTGGATCTTATGATCACCTGTAGTCAGGTTCTTGAACTCGTTTCGAGAACCGGTTAATACATGAGAGACTAAAAAACGCAGGATGTTTTATTTAAAGGAAGAAGGTTGATTTTTATATGTTTCAAGAAATTTTTCATTTTGTAAAAATTATCTTTTATAGCTAAGGATATAATCTAGAACGTTATACGTTTGTTGATAAAATTTTAATAAAATTTGATTTGAATTGCTTATCTGAATTTACATATATATGTGTGCATACCCTTATATTTATATTGAAAGAAAATAGAAGAATTAATTTTATATTTTATCTCAAGCAAAATAATGTTAAATAAAATTACGATTAATGATTGATTGAAAAATTTAGTTATATCTATTATTGTATATCTATTACTGAAAATGAATGATTATTAAAAAATTATATAAATCTTGAATTATAAAATATATAATTATAATAATATAATATTAATATAATAAAATATTATAAAATACTGGATATATTTAATATTAAAAAATCTTTTACACTTTACTTATATCAATTTTATAATAATTATAATTTCTATTAGATTCAACAATCTTTATAATATTTTTATACTAGCATAGATCATCAAAAGAGAAGAGATCAATATATTAACGAATTCAAAATCAATTAATTCGATTCATTCTCAAAAGCTAACTGTTTCATTGGATGAAAAAAAAAAAGAGGAAATAATCGATCGAGCTGCTGGTCACGAATTTATTTAAAAAACGCAGACTAGTATTTATCTTCGGGATTTCAATATTCCTTTCGTTTTCATTCCCCTCTTATTCTCTCTCTTTTTTTTTCAAATACGCGAATGCACTCTTGCTCAAATATTGTTTCACTACATTCACAAAGTCGAAGTCAAATATTCTATTACGGTTCGAGCTCGATTATCCGGATATCGAACATCCAATTATCCGTATACTTTTTGATCGATATATCTTGGTTATTGAAATAGTAGTTATAGTCATCGATATAACTGAGAATTTACAACATAATACATAAAAATATAGACAATATTTTTGTACACATTATTGACAATATTTTTTTAATATTTATCAATTAAAATATAGATGAATTAAGAAGATCTTTTCGATACAGGATAGATAATAAAAATCCTCAATTTGTAAAAAAATTATGTGTAAATGTCTAAAAAATAGAAGAAGCTGTATATTTTCATTTGTTACCCTTTTTCAATGAAGTCAGATTACATTTTTTTTTGATCCATGTTTTTGATTTATATGTGATATTTGATATCTATGATTCAATACATGAGCCAACAGTGATCGGCCATTTTTTGATTTGAAGCTTAAAATAAGAATAAAAATTTGAGAATAAAAGTTTCAAAGATTTATTTTTTATTGATAGTACTCATTTTAAAAATGAACTTTCGAAAGCAGTTCTCAAAAGTATTATATTTTCATTCTTATATCAATTTTGAATAAGATCGATCTTAATCTTTTCATAATAATAAATTTGATGGTTTGTCAATTCTTGCGAAATCTTCGATCTTCGAATCCGTTGCCACGTTTACTTTCCTCGTCACAACGAGAGCGAAAGGGAAACAAAAGTGACGAAAGAGGGTGGAGAAGAGACGAGAGGAAGAAAAAAATACCGCAGTTGTGTTGTCCTGAGTTTTCCGGGTGCAGTTTCACCTTGGTCAAATATTTTTCGGTTTTTCGTTCGCGGTGCACGATGCGCAGGGTTGAAGGGCCACGGTCAAGGGGTGGTCGAAGGGGTGGATTACCGCTGAGTAGTACACGATGTTTCGAGCTGCGCAATTTGACCGAATAGAGACACGTTACGTGATTTTTTTTTATAAAAAAGAGAAAGTTCTAACTGTTTCATTGCTCCAAGTAACATTTAAATGGACACTTATTTTCTTTTTTAAATTCCTCACGTGGAATCTGGTAAATAGCCGTTTTATGTTATTTTTCTGAGAGTATGTTTTTTTAAACTTGTTTTGATCTCTTCTTTTTTCATCAATTTTTTTCTTCTTTCCTTTTTAATTTAAAATGGGATAGTAGTATCTTTTGATGTTTTGTTGAGAGAGAGAGAGAGAGAGAGAGAGAGAGAGAGAGAGAGAGAGAGAGAGAGAGAG
>NW_006263570.1:1310731-1334000 GCF_000469605.1 Apis dorsata
CAACAATACTTTCTAATGATTTTAATTCTTTAATTCTTAATTTTAATTCGATTTTAATTCTTTTCCTCTTTTTTTTTTCAATTTAAACTTTGAATTTAAAAAATTTATAATTTTTTGTCTTGTAACAATTAACATGACTAACGTAACTTAATGATATATCAATAAAATAAAAAAAAAAATCATCATTAAATACATGATACAAATATTTAAATATTCGAAATGAAAACAATTTTAAAACAAAAAAAAGATAATAAATTCTTTGAAATAATAATATTTTTTCAAGAAAAATGTGAAAAAAAATTCACAAGCTTTTAAAAATTATTTCTCTGTATAAAAAATAACCCTTTTTTCGTTGGAATTAGGCTTTTTATAAAAGATAATTGGCATAGTAAAACTTTCAATGGGAATATAGGTATATTCTATTATAGATATACATAAAATAGTATAAAACACATATATTGAACACAATAAATGTATTCATAAATTTGAGAGTAAAATGGTTCTGTATTCTAAATACATAAACTCACACACGAGAGAGGGTACATGACCTGCACGTACAATTTTGCAGTTAGAATATATTGAAGAGAATAATTCATTCACCAATAGCAACGCTTTCGAAATAGCGGTTTGCCGAGCTTTGTCCATTGTATTTTCTGTCATCGATTTTTGTATCTATTCGAATTTATTTTGATAAAAAGTTATGATTACGAGGTCTTAAAACTTTTCGAGAACTTTGAGTGAATTAATAATATTTTAAAAATAATGGCAAATAAGTACTTTTTTATATAATGTAAAAATACAATGAATAAAATATGGGATTGTTACAAAAAGAATACAAAAAAAATCTCAGAAATCTCATATTTTAAAAATAATTCTAATTATTCTGGAAAGTATATTAAAAAAGATAAAAATTAAATCTAATTGCTTTAAAAATAAATCACAATTATTTATTATTAAAAAATGACTTTAAAAAACATATGAGAATCAATATTAAAAATTAAATATTATGAATACGAGAATCATAATAATATAATAAAATTACATTATTCGAAACGAACAATTTCACAATTTAAAATAAGTTTATTTTACAATTTAAAATAATAAATATTATTTATTTAATTAATATTGCATTAGGAGTATTAAAGATTCAAAGATTATAAAATAAATAATTTTCCACAATTAAAAATTTAAATTTAATTCTTTTTTTTAAAGAAAATATTACATGAAACTTTTATTGAGAATTTATTTCTGTTTTTAAAATTTTTTTTGCTTCGATAATCTGTTTAATGTTTGTAAAAAAAAAAAAAAGAAACAAGAGTAATTATATCGAGAATATATTTTCCTCTCTGATCTTTATATACATATATAAAAGTATAATAATCATATTAAACATATGTTTATATAATAAATTTTTATATAATTAAAAAACAACGAAAAATTTAAAAATTCCATTTACGTATCTCTAAAAATATAGCCTCTACATTTCTCTTGCTATTAAGCGTACATGTATGATTACTTTTCTCCTCTACATTGATTATCACACCACTGTATAACACGCATATAAATTAAAGATACGCACATATATCTGCAATGGCATAATTGCATTTACATGCAACACTCCGAAATGGATCCGCGAATACACACGCATATCACACATGCACAGACACGATTCAGGGAATGATGAGTGTATGTAGATGCACTCTATCTGTAGATTGATAGGTATGTATATACCGGTAGATATGTACATTTACGTAATCGGATCCACATTGTACATGTGATTCGAAGCAAACGTGTGTACACAACACGACATTGCGGTGATGTACGATCGTTTCTTATAGTTTTCAAGGATTTTTCATGACATATATTATCATAATAGTTTATCATTAATATTTTCTTACGAGGATAAAGGGTAAAAGATGTGATAATTAATTCAGATTAACAAGTGAACATTTACTGAGAATTTCGTGTGAATGTAAATGAATCTATTGTATAAAGATCAGAGGAGAGAAATTATATTTCGTACAGAAGAATAATTTTAAAATTTAACACGCTGTAAACCAAGTTTGTCGAAATTGTTTTTTTTCATTTAATTTTGGAATTAAATATGTATTTTTTCCATTCTTTTAGATATAATACATAAAGAGTGAAATGTTACACAGTGTTAACCTTTTTGCAATCCTGTTAAGAATAAATTTTATACTTTAAATTATATATAATATAATTGTTAAATTTTATTAACTATGAAAAATTGAAAATATAGTATATTTTTTGTGTCTGTTAAAACTTTCAAAAATTTCAACGATGAAAGAATATCTAATTATTTTTTAAGCGAATCTTCTTGTAATTTTATAAACTTTACAAATTTTTATCAACTTTTTGTAGAAGATAATTTTTAAAGAAATATTTAAATGTATATTTTTCATTTTTAATTTTGTATGCTTCTTTCTATATTCTATGCTTTCTAAACAATTGTTAATAATAAAAGATCAAATGAAAATTAATCCAATAATTTTATCATGATTATTTAACATTCGTCAATTAACATTTCTGATTTATCTAAAATTAATCAACATTTTAATTCTTTATAAGAATGTTTAATTCATGCCAACAATTACAAAATTCTAGATTGTTATATTTGAAAAAATTAATTTGCTTCAAAAAAAAATATAGTGCTATAATATTTTCATAATTATACATAATTATATAATTTTTCAAATTCTTTGAGATCTTTAAGTAAGATTTACAATTAGATGAAATCGTTATGAAATATATATATTAAATAAATATATTAATTTTACAACTTTATATTTCACTTTTAATAAAACAAATCATCACGAAGCTAATTGAAATTCTTTCGCATTATCACAGAAATCAAAAACGGATAATCACAACGGGATCTATAGCGAAAGCTCTTTCCATGTGGAAACACAAACCGTCGTTTTAAAGAACAAAGAACGATCGAACGGGCGCGTTTCGCGCGCAATTCTATTCCTATTACGTGCAACTGCAATCGCATAATGGAACCGCGACAGACGCGAATTCGGAAAATTCGAATTTTCGAAAATACATCAATTGAACGGGTAGAGGTTTCCAATTCGTTGCACACCGAAATAGAACTATTTTCTATGGCCCTCTAGCAAACGCCGAATACCTGCACCATCTGTGTATGTAATTACGGTATTTGACTTCGATACAGTTGAAATTCCATTTATTTGGATCTGTGGTTTATATGATAGAAGTTCATTGATTTTCCCCGCTGTCTGTGATTTTTATCTGTGTTTAATATGATCATGCAGCAGGTGGAAGAATCACAGGTAAATTTTTATGGACGTTGAATGGATACGTAATAATAGGTACGTAATATAATATAATACATACGTATAATATATTTTTACATTATTTTTGTTACGAATATTTATAGAAATTTCCATTCATTACTATATGTATTAAAAACTTCGATGGAAATTAATAATTTTTGTTTGTTTACTGATAAAATTTAAAATAAAGTTATAATAGATTGGATATTTTTTTATATTTTTTAACATTTTCCATTTTTCTGATGAAATTAAATATTATGAACTAATTTTAGTGACTAATTAACGATGTATAATGCTCGTGAACAGATAAGGAAAGAAGATTGTATAAATCAATTTTATTATGTTACTTTCAAGATTTTCACTTGTCTTTAATTATTTTGAGATTGACGTGATTAAAAAATAAATCAGGGTTTCCTCGCATAATTAAAGATATATTATCAACGAAATTTTACACGTCAAAAACTAAAACGAACGAAGTTTTATAAGTAAATTTTAAAATTTATAATAAACAATAATATAAATATATAATTATATTTTTTATTTATATAAAAATATATTTTTATATAATATAATTATATAAAAATAATAAAATTGTAACCTATCAATTTATTTATATTATTAATTGATAGATTATTGTATGAGAAGTTCAAGAATTATTTTTGGAATAAAGATTCAATTCTCTATTTATTAAGAAAACAAAACATATGCATGATAGAAATATTATGCTCAATATTTAAGTGTAAAATATTTCTAATTAATAATTTTTTATTAAATTTTACAGTTTCATTCACATATTATTCCTATATATCTGCCCACGAAATGTTCAACATTCTTATAAGCAATAGTGTAAATGGAGTATTGAGCTTTCAAGAGGATTGGACAATCTCTAAAACACGGAAGGATAAAAGTAGCTTGGAGGTAAAATTATTCATGATAAATCTTCAGAATTTTCCAAGTTCGAATTGTCGTGAGTATAATCTGTTAGGGGAATTAGGGGTTGATCGCCCTTCAGATTAAACTGGTACCGATAGATCGATGATACTTTTTATTTCGATAAAGTTGAAAGTTTTAGAAAGATTATTATTAACTTTTGCATTTGTAATAATTTTAATGAATAAATATATTCTGATTTTGTAACTATGCATTATAACGTTTTATAATAGGTAATCTAATTTCTTAAAAGAAAAAAATATCTCATTTCAAAGTTGATATGATTTCAATAATTAAAGAAGATAAAAGATTATATTGTTGAAAATAGATTTTTTAAATGAAAAAAAGTTTCAAGTAAATTTTCCATTTTATATAATAATAAAAGATTTGGATATTTTTAAAAATAAAAGGTGAAAATTTCTATTTTTATAGATATTCAGTGGGCAATTTTCATATTGAGAATAATTTTCAAATTTTTAAATTATTATACAGAGATACTTTTTATGTGCTGTTCATACATATATATTTAGTATATATATGTATGTTAGTATATATATGTATATTTATGTATATATATGTATTTAGTAAAAGTGATTGTACAATTCGAAAGCTGGCAAGTGAAAGTATCTTATTTTTAAGATTCTTACGAATGTATTATATGTACTATGTATATTATTAACCAGTTAGTCTAGCAAAATATAAATTTTACATAATAAATTTTATAATATTAATAAATTTTCATAATATCAAATAATTCGTCACAATAATAGTTTCAAATTACGTGTACAAATATATATATATATATACATACGTATATGCAAATATACATATATATATTATATATATATAAATTTGTATTAAAATTCAAAGATTTAATAATAAAAAAAAATATAGTAGAACTTCATTTATTTTGACAAAATTTTAAATAACGTTCAATTAATTGAATTCCTGCTGATTGAATTTATTCACCTGAACGTGAACTCCTTTATTACCTGAGTGGAAAATTTAATAGTAAAAATAATAAGAAAAAATGGTTAAAATTATAGATAGTAAAAAAGAAATAATTAAGCTTCTTTTACGTGAATTAAATATGAGTTTTATTCTTAATGGAATTTTTTTTTCTTTCTACTTTCTGAAAAAAAAAAGAGACAAGCGAATAAAGAAGAGGTGGAAATTTTGGAACCTCTTTCCCACTTCCGGTCTCACCAACCCTCGCTATCCCGTATTCGTACGTGTACCAAGGGACTTCACCGATCAATTGCAATCAATTTGTGAGCGGCGAGAGTGTCCCAGCCGGAGAACACGATTCAACTTCTACACCAATCCCGAACCGACCAATTTTTTTTTATTTTTCATTTTTATCTTTTTTCCACTGGCCTAGCGTCGTTTTGTTTGCTTTCATTTCCATCGTATTTAACAACATGCAATATTTGATAACGCTCGATGATCGTTCGAGAGTACCATCCATGTTCTCGACGATAAAAAATTAAACATCGTGTCGTGGGATAATTTCGAAATATCTATCTGTGAAAAAAATATAGAAGTTAGATAGTGCAAATACACTTTTCAAATGTAAATCTTGATAGATTGAGAATTCAGTTAATTGTATTTTTTCTTTTTTCTCTTTCTTTTTTTTTTTGTTACTATTACAAGCTCTCCCAATAAAAATAAATTTCTTCCTTTTTCTCTTTATGTATACTTATAAGTAAAATATTTAGCGATACTGAAATTTGAAATCAATACAAGTTGGATATATATCCAATCAAATTTCGAAATAATATTTTCTTAGTTTCTTCTTTTTTCTTGCATATCAAATTTGAACTTGAAGTCACTATCACCTTTCTAATGAAATGAATGCAACGACGCACGTATTCAAATTTGCAAATAATTTTCCTTAGATTTTCCTTTAAATTTCTTATCTTGTCTTTTTTATTTTTCTTTACGTATCGAATTCGATCGTTATCAATCATCCTTCAAACACAACAATACAGAAGAAAAGTATTCAAGATCCTGCCGATTTCCATGGAAAGCAAAATTCATCGTGGTGAACAGTGTTTACCGAATGGTCGGCCATCATAATGCGAGTGACCGTTGAAATTTTCCAAACCGAAGCGCAAACAGCCCCCGAGTTTGACTTCATTTTGCCAGGCGTTCAGTAGAAGGGAGGCGAATAATAAGGTCGTCGGTGCATGCATCCTGCTGCACTTCCTGGGGGTGCACTGCAACCGTGTGGCGCGCATGCGCGCCCAAAATTTGCAATTTTCGATGGTGGATGCAACGCTTTTCCAACGAATTCCATTTTTTGAAGCTTTGGTTTTTTAAATTGCCGCAAATTATTCCGTATTTATCCCTATGAATAAGACGTATTCATATAGAGAGAAGTCAAAGTCGAAAGTTTCCTTTCACGCGTGTTTGATTTCATTATAAACGCTGTTTCGTGTCTTTTGTAGTCGAGGATCGATTTCACATAGTTTGTTTTTTTGGTAGATTAATCATCTTGATAAAGAAAGAATTGCTATTATCTTAAAATTATCAATAATATAGTCATAAAAATCTTCATATATTTTAAGTTATAATTATATTATATATAATATATAATAATTATATGTAATAATTATTAATTAAATATAATTATATAGTCATAAAAATCTTCATATATTTTAAGTTATAATTATATCATATATAATATATAATAATTATATATAATAATTATTAATTAAATGTAATTATATATACATATATTTTATATTTTGAAAATTATTTAAAAAAAAAATAAATAAATAAAAAAAAATATTTAAAAGAATGTAAAATTTTCATCATTTAAATAATGCGTATAATCGATAAATTTGATTCAAATTTGATTTTCTCTAATTTTCTTTACTAGTAAAAATGGAAAAAATTTAATTCATATTCCATTTTGAAGATATTTTAAATTATTATAGTCTACTGAATTTCATTGATTAATCAGTATTATCATTGATTAATCAGATTTATCGATGAAAGCCAGTAATTTAAAGCCAATGTTCAGGTGATCCAATTGATTTCCGGAATGGAGAATTCGGTTTTGGGAAATCTTCCAAAAGAGGGTTATCTTTTTTTGATTTTTCAGCGGTTTCCCTTCCGTTCATTCGATTCGTTCGTTTAACTGTCTGCACGGCAAATGTGTTAGGTAATTGGATTATCAAGTGGCAGAAGGTAATTAGCCTGGCTTTCAAGAGATATGGTTTTTCCGAGACTTTCGGAAATAAGTTTCCAAAGAAACGGTTCGAGTAATTTTTTTTTACCTAGAATTCAATTTCTCTGTGGAAATTAGTTGATCCGTCTAGACGTACTATGTGCTTGATTGTACATATTACTTTCTGCTCTTTGTACATACTATCACAATAATATTATTGTTATATATCCGTATAATAAAAGATTTTAAAACGTGAAGAGTAATCGCCAATTTTTTCATTTCAAAAGTCTCTTTGTCGTATAATAAATTTATTTATTGAAAATTATAAAGCAAATTTAAAATTTCTGTTAGAGTAGAGCGTTAAATTTTTTTATCTTTTAATTAATAAAGTTATATATATATATTTTTTTTTTATTGAGCATTTGAAACTTCAATTGAATTTTATATTTTAACTAAATGTAGATATATCAAACACGTAAATATGTAAAAATATAGATTTATTTATTCGTTTTATATAATTTTTTTTCCTTCTTTATTAAATATATAAAAATAAGAAGAAATTATTTCTTCTTATGCCTAAAAATGTTTTCATGAAATATTTCTTTTCTAATATAAAAATATTTACAATAAAAAAAACATAACTCAAAATTAATCATAAATTCCATAATGTATCAAGAGAAAATTTAAAAAAAAACAAGAGAATAAAACAAGAGAATAAGTAGAACATCGATTATTCGAGTTAATTGAGACATAAATCCGATCGGATAAGCGGTTCTTCGAATAATCGACAAAAAAGACTTTATCATAAAATAATTGAAAATTAAACGATTTTCAAACATGGATATTTACTATAAAAACAAATCAATAATAGGAGAAATAATATATAGGAATTAATATTTAAAAATAATTTTCTTTATATATATATTTATACATTCTTCACTTGTAGTTCCATTTATATATGTATATTATCTTCGAGTTATAATTAATACATTAAAATAACATATATCAAGTAGTTTAAAACAACATAAAATTATAGCTTATACTTCCATTTTCTATTCTATATTTCATATATACCTAATAATATAGAAATAATAGAAATAATATTTTTAATATCTAACACAGAAATGTGTTACAAAAAAAAGAAAATAAATTAATTATTTTCAAATAGCGTCTGAGAATAGCCTTACAACATATTATCTTGTTACACTGATTCGAATATCATTATTATTATTATTATTATTATTATAAATTTTCCTATTCATCCATCATTTTTATTAAACCAAAGCAAAATTTTCTTTACGATAATTTCACCCTCCGACATGTTCCTCCTGGCGCAACAATTTCACCGATCGATTTTTCGCGCCAGTCTCGATTCCATGCCCGTTGATGGACAATTATGAACGATATAGTGGCCGAAGCAATGGAGCAGGGAATATCGAAACAGAGGTCAAACCGTCGGTGTCATGTTCGAAGCGTAATTAGAATCGCATTACACTTGACCCCGCGGAACGCTAATAATTGTCGATCCACCGCTAATAAACGGCTTACTCAATGAGGGAACCAGCCCTCGGCCGAATATTTCGAGACGCGTGTGCACCACGGGACATTTCGTTTATGATCGTGTTAATTAGCTTTGTCCGCGAGTTGCTTCTGTTCCACGATGATTAATAACGTGCCCTCGACCCGTCCACGACGACGACGACGGCGACGACGATGATGATGACGAGTGATTCCCGACCACGATGATCATTAGTTCGTCTGGTTACGACCGTGTCTCTTGGTTACGCGGTTTCACGAGCCCTCTTTCAATCGTGAAATTGCGGTATAATTGCGTTCACTTTCTTTCGTTTCTGTGTCTTTGGCCAATAATGGCGATGGCAACGGTGAAATAATATTTTTTTTTTTTTTTTTTTTTTAGAAAATTTATATGAGAGAAAATTTTTTTGAAAATTATTAAAATTGTTGCAATAAGAATCTATTTCAATTACTATTTTTCGCGATTTTTTGAATATTATATAGATTATTTGATTTTGTATTTCTTTTTTTTTAAATTCTATTTTAATTTCGTTATGTGATTTTTAAAAATTTTATTTTGATTATATTGCGGTTTTGTAAATTTTATTTTATAATTCCCATTATACGATTTTTTGAATTTTTAAATTTTTTTATTTTTATTTTTCATTCCCATCGTATAATATTTTATTTTAATTATTCTGTTTATTTTAAAAAATTTATTTTCACATGCTTTTTAGAAATTCTCGTATTTTACTTTGGTCCTTTTGTTTGTAATTTTTTTAATTTTTATTTTTGATTATTCCCGAATTCCTTTTTGAATGATCGAATCGCATGTTTTGTACAACAGTTTAATATTTAATCTATGGAAATTTTATAGTTATTTTTTACTGTCAATATTTATGGAAAATCGCATGACTTTGATTTATTGCATTATTTTTATAAAATGTTTTTATAATATACAGCCGCTATTGAACTTTGTAACGCTCCATAATTAATTTGTTATACGTATCCTAAATAAACTTCAATACGAAATAAATAAATGTAACATATATCCAAAAGTGAACTTTATTTTAAATTAGTTATTTATTCTACGTCTAAAATCTAATTCGTAACTATTTCTCAATATTAAATGAAAAACTGGTCTGCAGTTTTCTAGCATACAAAAATTATTTTTCATCGAATGAATTTTTTAAATGCTGCATATTAAAATTCGTTTAAAAAATATACTCGAAATTTATAGTTTGAATATTTGCTTGAAATGTATCTTGTAAATATAAAAAGTAAAGAGTTTGATTTCTTATCTAATAAAAATTTTTTGTTATTCTTTAGAATAAATTAATCTCTTTCAGTTATGCTTACTAACTTAGACACCATATTTTTTTTGAAATTTTAAGTTTTTAATTTTTAATTTTAAAAAGCATTTCTCTCGTTATTACTTGACATGATTCTTTAAAAAATATCTAAATGAACTATCAAGATGAATTTTTTATGTTTTTTAACTCGGTGTTCTCTATAAAAAATATCAAATCAAAAGATTACAATTTTAGAATATTAAATTAAATTAATAATATTTTTACTACAAAAGAGAATGATATTTAGGAAAATCCATTATTTAAAAAAATAACTTGACCTTCATACGATCTCTACGAGTCCATCTACGAAAAAAATAATTATATTATATATTATATACCACCCTTTCGAAATCATTCATTTCTTATCTACGGATAGTACGTTTTTCGCTACGGATAATAATAGTGACGTAAATCAAGATGATAATATCAGGTGAAATATATATTTCATATAGCCTTATACCATCGGTATATACGTATATGTGCATATAAATGTATATATACATGTATATAAATATACGTGAAATAAAGATATTTATTATTTAATATAGATAAGGCTACGTAATATTACTAATTCTATTTTTACAATTTTTTAATATCGATCTATACTCTTCTATGTTCCTATATTTCTGAAATACCTTTAACATCAATAATCATTCTGATATTACCATATCTCATCGTTGCATCAACTTACCAACAATTCAATTTCTCCACACATTATTAATTTATCCCAACCATTGTAACATAATTTCATTCCAATCTTATTTCGACAATATCCTTTAACACTGACACACATATATTAATATATTTCTCCGCGAAATACGCACAATCCTTAATCTAATTGACGAGCAGACCAAACAACAGATAACCGTAACCACGAAGTCGCCTCGCCATTTCCTTCTCTTAAAGGTTTCCTTTCATTTTCATTAGGTACATTCCTCCTTCGAATTCCCAACTAAGGATTCGGATTTACGTAGTACACGCCGTGGTAGAACGTTGCGCACCAAACGGATCGATCCCCCTCGAGCAAAAAGGGGGTTGCGACTGAGTCGCCCTCTTCGTCAACCGGGAACCCCAACATTTTCACCCCCGAAAACTACGCCAGGAACCCCTGCGGGCCGTACGTTCGAGCCAGTACCCGAGGGGAATGTACTTTCATTGTGGAGACAATCTACACCCGGGTTTAGCCCCTTTCTCGTCACATAAACCGCATAAAAATATCGCGAAACTGGCAAGTTATTGGGTCATCGAATGATTCGTTCGATATTATTCAAGATTCGTATTTCTGAATGAGATCGATTTTATCCGGGAAAAATTGGTTACGGCGGTCGTGGGATATAGAAAAGGAAAGAATTTTTCTTTTCTTCCTTCTCTTTCTAATGTTCAGGTATTTTTTCCCTATGCTAGGATCGTAGAGGTGAATTGTGTGATATTTAAATTTATGTTTAGATTTTTTTTTTTAGAAATTTATTTTTCTTCCTTCGAAAGAATTATGTGCTAGATGATTCTTTAGGTAATGGAAACTTTCTTGTAATGAGAGTTAAGTTTCGAAGAATGAAAGGAGATGAGATAGAAATTTTAGAGAAAAGAATTTTTCTTTTTTTTTTTAAAGGAACGAATAATTTGTTATACTATTAAATTAGCTTAGAAAGAATTTTTTTTAATAATAATGGTTAAATTTAATAAAACAATAGGAGATTTTGTAACGTTAAAAATTTAATAAACTTTTATAAAAATAATGGAAAATATATTATTAATTAATTACTAGATTGAATATATATTTATATATTTAAAAATGCATAAAAATGTGCACAAATACACACATATATATTATAATATATTTAGAAAGGAAGGCATTTTCATTCAAGTTTTCACTATTTTAATAGAAATAAGTTAACGTGTACACGAAGTACATTAATCATTTGAAGAGTGGATATCTTTTTGCAGATATAAGAGTGGAGATATTTTTGTCTCCAGATTAATTTATCGATGTCCTTTCCATCCTTTCATTTAATTTTGTCTGCCTTGAAATTGCATTATGTATAAGAAAGTTCCATTTGGAAAATGATAATGACAAAGAAGTAATAGTAATTCTTTTTTCATAAAATCTTTCATCTTTTATTACAAATATAAGTGTATTTTAATCTCACTGATCTCTAATACTCTTGACAATATATTTGGGGATAAATTTAAACTTGATTGTAGCAAGTTAAATTTATCGTTGTATCCAAAAATTGTCAAAGTTGCCTTTGACCAGATTTAAAATGTATTTTTCTTATCGTGAAAGTTATTACTGGGGAAGACTGATTGCCAAAAGTTTCGTTTTTGATAATATATACAGAATCATTTAGTGAAGTTAGTTTAGAAATGGCACCAACGTTTAGTTGCTAAATGAATAAGCAAAACTACGTATGAATTCGAATATTCAAGAAACTAAATATATCGTTGAATAATTCATGACAAAATAGTTACTAAAGAGAAATTATTAACAGAATACTAGTTGAAACACGATTAACCAACTATTGGTATGTTCATTAACGTCTCTGAAATAATAATGATTACCACATAACATTCTTTACAAAATATTTTAACCTTTGTCTTAAGTTTCTTCTAGTGTAACGTCTAATAACCCCAAAATTTTATACAACTGTTTTTTTTTTCAAATTTTAATTTCACTTTAGAATTATAATTTTATATAATTGTAGCGATTATCAGTTACAACAGTATACAATTATCAGTTTTTTGTACATTATGTATGTCATCTTTGATGTGACAATTGTAATCTTATCATAGGTATATCGCGTTGAACATGACGAAACTAAATCTTATGTGAATTTTCAGATGTGTATGCCCTTTTATTTTATAGCAATGTTCATTTTAATTATGTTTAAGATACATCAAGCAATAATGATGAATATAGAAACAAATGAACAATATATATATGTATAATACAATAAATAAACAATATAATAAAAGATATAATAAATATATAAAGGAGATGAATTTGTTGATCGCAGTTATTAATTAATAGCAATTCACCCATTTCATTTCTCCCACCAATTTTAATTTCTTGTTTAATTTATGTTGATATGAGAAGATTTCACAAAATATTTTCTCTGAAATGTATAATATAATTTTATAATGTATCTAATATTATAAAATTTAATTAAATTTAAATTATTTTTATTAAAGTACAACAATTGTCTAACACTTTGGATTAATTCTTTATTTATTATGTATCAGAGATATCTATAATTATAATATATTGTACAAAGAAATATTATATAAGAATAGATAGCGTTATATTAAAGTAACAGTAATAGGCTCTAGATCAAACTTCTGTTCATATAAATGGAATTCCACTGTAATACATATCAAATAACGTAAATACATCACTTTTCACATACGAGTTCTAAGTAAAGCATGATTTAACGGTAAATTATACATAAAATGTTATTTTTTGTGTTAAGAGTTAATCCAAGATAATTTTATGATATCTTTAAATGAAAAAAATTGTAGAAGAAATAAAATTTAAATTCCTTACCAATTATAAATTATTTATTTGAAAAAAAAGAAAAAGAAATTAAAACGAGAAGAAAATTTCAATTAATTTTACAATTATTATCAACAATATTTTTAACTTCAAAAAATTATATTCTAAAATTTCAAATTTCAAATTCCAAGAATAAAATTTGTCTTCGAATCAACGAAAAAAAAAAAAAAAAATAATATGACAAAATAAATCGCAAAAATTCTTTCAGATTTCAATATTTGATACGATCATGATAGAAGCTCGTCTTCGTCAACGTGCAGCAATCTTGTTCATCTTTGCAAAAACATTTCCAGTTCCTTCCAAACGAGTAACTTGCACGATGACCACGTTGCTTCTTCTTCTGCTCGATGCTCGCTATTTATCGCAATAAATCCTCGCGTTCATGAATGAACCAGATCATGAATTAACCCGTGATCAAGGAACTCGTCAAAGAGGAACCGATTCTTCCGTTGTTGCCCGTACACAGGAAATTCGAGTCGCGATTATTTACAAATTCCCTGGTTGGCGGTACGCTCGCGGTATTTACGATATTTGGCGGATCTCCAACGCCGCTATTTCCGGACGAACGATGCCTTAATTCTCTTGGTTCGTCAGCGCACCTTTGTATTTTTAGATCTCTTCGATACCGAGAATAAACGTTCGAGGATCGAATGCATCGTTCAATTTTCTTCGTTCGAATATTTAACGCGGTGGCTCCAGCCCCATTTCATAATTCCTGGCCCATTTCCAATCTGCTGTTGCATAGTGCGTTATACAATTAACGTTTCGCACCTCTCGCTGTGTTTATTCCGTTTAAACATAGGATAAAGTATAATATACTTAGTATATTATAAGCAGATTCGAATTTAACTGGTCTAGTTTCGAATATTTCATGTGGATTCTTCGAATGAAGAAAGTAAAGCCTTTCCAGATATATGGAAATTCGGTCATATAATAGGAGTCCACTTTATCACCTATTGTTCACGTAATAAGATTTCACTCTCGCGTAAAAGGATTTCATGGAATTGTATATGTTTATGTAGATTGATTAATGATATTAATATAATAAGAACTCAGATAAAAAAAAGATTCAGATAATCAGATGTTAGAAAAATTTTGATCGTAAGTGAAATTCATGTAAATGAAATTTTATTTTGAGAAATGTAAATCACATTAGTGTTATTAAGTGAACTCGAATTCTGATGGCATAGATTCGAATTTTCTATATAGTAATATAGTAATTTTTCTTATATCTTAGAAGAAAATATGAACAAATTAAAGAAGATACGATTTTTTAAAAAAATTTGTCACTATTCAATTTTATAAGTATTTATTTTAAAGTTTGAGATCAATTTGTATAGAATGATTATTTTATATAATATTTTGTATATTTTGAAGCATAATTGATTGCATCATTGATTGCATACTCTTTTTGAATTATTTAATTTATTTTTGAATTATTGAAATTGATACAGATTTGTTGAACTACGTGTAGATTTGAATTCAACGCGAGTAAAATTTTTACAACTTATAAGAGAATTTTGTTGGATATATTGAAACATTTCAATTATTTTTAAGTGTATAAAGAAATAAATCTCTAATATATTCTATAATGACTGACGTGGAATTTTTCTGAAAAGTGTGAAAAAAAGTTCCCTTTTGCATATGCATTCAGTAAAAGTGTTGTCGTTAATATGCGTAGCCATTTTGGATCTCGTCACATTTTTTGCCGTTTTATAAATGCTTTTTCTATTTATCGAAAATCAATATTGGATACCCTTTTCAATTTTTAGTGCCGTACTAAATATATTAAAGTATTATAACATGCATAATAAAACTAACTAGGAAAAATTACGTGAACATGATGTGAAATATATGAGTATAAGCAGATAGGTCCGCATACAACATTATTATAAAGCTTTCTATATTGCTACTCATAATATGGATATCATATGCATAGTGTGTGAATTTACTCTTTAATTACTCTTAAATTATAATAATGTTTTGGGCAATTGTTGTAAGTAGATCAATATAAAAATTTTACTATGTTTATTCTATTTTTTCATTTTAAAGGATAAATTATTTTATATCTCTATTTTATATTTTATTTAGATGCTTGATAAAAGAAATTTGTTATTTCTCTTCAATTACAAAAATTATATAAATTAAAAGAATTTCTGTTTAAAAAAAATTAAAACGTAAAAAAAAAATTTTAATTAATTTTATAACCACAATCAGAAATATTTTTAAATTTTCATCCCCAAAATTAAATCTTATCTATTTTCAAATCTCAAAAGATTATAAGAAAAAAACTTAACATGTCCATTTTTTATTTTTTTCTTTTTTATTCTAACTAAGTCATTATAAAGCTGGATTTTAATACTTACAATTAAAAAAGTCGATTTGTCTTAAGACACAATTATTGCAGTTATAAATTTATAAAAAAAAAATTGTAAACGATAAAAGATACGAAAAAATGATTTTACATGGTATAAAAATTTTTAAAAACTCATAAAATTGTGCGAAAAATTTTGGAAAAAGCAAAAATTAAATTTTTATTTAATAATAAAATAAAAAATAATAGCATAATAATATAATACAAATAAATAATAAATATACTAACTGTAAAATATATAAATATAAATATATATAAGAATACAGATAATTATAGATGTTAATGGCCTTTATAATTTTGTATTTTTTAAGATTTATAGATTGAAGTTTATGATAGAAATTTCCATTAAAAATTACAAAGTACTATTATCTTTTTTTGATGAAGCTATTGATTTTTCTTACGTAAATTGAATTGCGTGAAGATAGTGGTTCGAGTAACAATTAGAAAGTCAATGCTATTGTTAGAACTGAGTTCAAACTCAATATGAGTTTAGTTATATACGTAGCTGGACAAAATACAAAAGCAGTAGTAATATTGATACTAAAGTTATTGTTATCATTACATACTTCGTTTTTTGCATAGAATATCTATTATTAAATTTAATTATTCAATTCTCTAAAAAATGATAAAACACTTTTTCTTCGAAAACAAGAATTATTGTTAATTAAATTATCTCTTTTATATATATTCTTCAAAGAAAGAAGGATTCTCGTAAAATATTACCACAACTTTGCCACTTTATTTTCATGAAATAATATTATGAATTAATATATACATAGTTATTTTTAAATTGATAATTTTTAAAACTTCACCTAAAAATTAATTTAATATTTTTGAAGATAAATTTATTAATTTCAAACAAGGATATTTATTTTTTTACTTTTATCTCAAGTACACGTATCTTTAAATATTAAATAAGATAAATAACTTAGGAAAGTAATATAGTAGTAGAAATGCAGTACAGGATGTTAATATTCATGGAATACTTTTGGAGATTAGATTTTAAAAGTCAAAATAAATACAAAAGTTGATATACAAAAATGTTGAAGTTTATCTATTAACTAATGTCAACTTCAATCATTTATAATTCTCGAACAATATTTTTATACTAATTTTTGCATTTGTTTTAACTTCTAAATTAATTTTTTCAAATATATTTCCCTTTTTATAATTTCTTGGTTTTATAAACCAAATAAAAATTAATTATTACATTTTTTAATCTCAATAATTAATTTCTTAATAAATGTCTCTTGCCATTACTAATTTTTTACCAGTAACGCGATAACACAACAATTCAAGAAAAAAGGTATACTACACACAGAAATTTTTAACCGGCAAGTTCAACTAATATTTACAGAAACAAAATTAACCAATATTTACAATCCTTAAAAAAATATATCCTCCATATACGATTACAAATTGCTCTCCACTGTAAGCTCCAAAATACATAACCTCAAATTGCCGAAACGCCAACGAGGATTCAGCCTCGGAAGACACATCGTTTACCCGTGGCGGAAACACGAAAACAACCCTCCCACTTCCCGTCTTCGATTGCAAAACGCACTTTGGCCCGTGCATCAGAGACACGCGTTAATTGTCCATTTAAACATTCACGGTGGCGTTTCGCGATATTTGGCTGATTTCCAATACTGAGTAGTTTTCCGGAAAAGCAACGTGACCGAAAAAGTGCGCTCCTCCGTGCGCTTTGGACCCCTCTCCCCCTCTCCCTCTTCTCCCTCGCGTTGGGGGTAGACCGATGGAAATGCCCTCTTTGTCGAGGGGGCGAACTTACCCCTGCCAACTACCCCGATATTCGAGTAAAAAGAACGCCCCCTCTTTTTCCTCTTTCTCTCCCTATGCAACCACCCCTTCCTAAATTACGCCCGAAACGAGTGCAGGCAACGGTGGTCCCAAAGCAAACAGGAACGCGCTGTGCACGGCTAAACGACACTGTATTTGATTCGATATCGTGCAACGATAACACCCATTATTTTTTAGCGGGCCGTATTTTCGTCGAAGATTGCGAGGCACGGAGTTCAATTGCTGATTGGCTCAGGCTTCGAAATGAGTTCGAATCGAATGTTTGTTTGGACGAAACGGACATATCTTTGCGAATCGAGTTATGCTTTGACATATGATTATGAGGGAATTTTATTTTTTAAATGATTTTGAAAATCACAGGTATCCTTGATAATATTTTATAATATTGATAATATTATTTTTCAATATTTTAATAATATAATATAATATTTTGGGAAGACATTGTTCATAGATTTTATGGTTTTTGGCAAATGTTCCTCACCTGTGGATTGCTAATCATAAACGAGATTTCTGCTATCGTTATTAAATTTTTGATATCTATTTATTTTAATATAATTATATTTTATAAAAATATCAGAGTGATTCTTTTGTTAATTAATTTAAAGATTGATAATTGTTTCGTGTAAAATTAATCTTTTAATATTCATTATAATTATAATATTCATTTGGAGAAAGTAGTATATTATTTGAAAAAGAGATTACAACTCAAAGAAGATTAATTGGAAATGACCGCATCATTCTAATTCATATTTCCAAAGGAAATTATATTGTATTATATTAATATTAAATATCTCATAAACAATTAATTGTCTATTCTGAAAACCAGGTATAAAAAAATTTAATTTGTGAAAATCGAAATTCATAAAAAAGTTAGCATCATACTTCGAGCATTTATCTTGTTGATGTATCAAAGGAAGTTTTTAAGAGATTAGACTAATTTGATTATTTATTTAAAGAATTTTATTTTTAACTATTAATCAAAAATATATAATTTTATTTTTAACTATTAATCAAAAATAAAGTTGTGATAAAATATCATAGTGTAAATAAAAAAATTGAATTATTTCTTAAGTTTATATTTGTCCATTTAATTTCTTTAGCAACGCAATATATTAAAGAAATGTATATTATTCGTTATAATGTTATCTATTTTTACTTTTTTGTAATATTCTTTGATTCTTATTCTTTGATTTTTCTTTAATTTATGTCCTCCTGAAACATGTACAGAAAATGAAGTTTTCCTGGATGTATTTATATACTCCATTTTTATAATTAAAGGTATATGAGAATCCACAGCGCAAGTTTCATTCATAAAACTCCGCGAATTCCAGGAAATAAAAACTTCAGTATGAGTTTTCTCATTTTTTAGATGATAAAAATATGTACCATGTTCTTTGTCTAATTGCTTTAATTTACAGTGTTTAAAATCTTTAAAATTGTTGTACCACTTATTAAATTAATGCCAAACAATTAAAAGCATATTGAATATATCACACATGAATTTTTTTTATAAAATTTAACATAATTTTTGTCAAACAGAAAAAGAAAGTATATACATATATTTTAAAATATGTAATGCTAAATATTAATTGATAAAATACTATTTAGAAAGTATATACCTATTAACGAGAAATGTTTGATTCTTCATCACTTTTACATTTAGAAAGATCAGATTAAAAATTAGAAAAAAGAAGAATCATAATTATTATCAATTTCAAAGCAATAAAAGAAAAAATTATCTTAAAGAAAAATAGTGATTTTCTATTTGTCTCTTATCCATCTCCTAAAACAATTTATTTTAATTATTATTTTTCATCATATATTCAAAATTTGTAATTATAACGATGCTTTTTGAATCATTTAACAATTTACAATGAAAATAAGAAATATATATATAAGTTTTTTTATCAATGAACGATTTAAAAAGATAATTTTTTAATAATTTAAAAAATATTAAATCCTCTCTCCAACTTTCTTAAAAGTTCAACATTCAAAACATTTGCCTGTAGCATTTTCCTGTCTAAAAAATATACAACGATTCATAATAAACGAAAAGAAAAAGAAATCTCATTCATAAAATTTCCCCACCGAGGAAAACTAACGTCAAAACAAATACACCTCTCGCGGTTCGCAAAAGTCATTCCGTAACATAAATTTCGAAGACCCGGCTCCGTGATTCATCGTTTATCTGTTTCACGGCGTTAAACGCGTCTCCAGTTGAAAGCATCTTTCTTTCTCGCGAGGGTGAGCAGAGGAGGGGATACGAGTGAGACAGATAGGCCGGAAGCGGCCGGCTGAAAAAGACGTCCGGTACTTCTTTCATTGACTCGTTGGTGGGATCTTAAATGTGAAAACTCCGTCGTCTTACTCTCTCCCCCTTTTTTCTTCCTTTCTTTCCTTATTTTCAGAATTGCGTGAATGAAAGGGATGAAGCTGGCGGAATGGAAATGAAAACACGACACGTCTCGTTCTCTTGTAATTCGTGATTAATTCGCGACGATGAAGCTTTGTTTTAAATAAAATGGAGATTCGGCTGCGTTTGAATGCGGGCAGCATTAATGACGAGGGGGTGAAAAGGTGGTGAAGAAAGTTCAATTCGTGGCAAGGAGGAAGGCAAGATGCTTGAATAATATTTTTTTTCTTTTTTTTTTTTTTTGTTTAGTTATTTTCGCTTTGTAAATATTTTATTCGCCTCTTTCTTTCTTTTTGTTTAATTGAGCGCAAAAAAAGAAAAAATAAAAAAAAAAAAAATAAAAAATATTAGACAGAATGGAATGCTAAAAGTATATTTTACATTGTATAGCAAAAATGTGATACATTTGATACATAAGAGATCGCCATTTTTTCAATTAAGATATTACTTTGAATTTCTCTCTACCGGTTTTTAAATAATATTTTTCGCTTTTGTCCGTGATAAATTGCTATTCCCAGGATAATTAAAAAATTAATTAATTTGAAACGTTAAATTACTACATTAAAATATCCCGAGTTAGATTTATTTTTGTTAAATGGATGGCGTTATGTAGTGGTAAAAAAAAACTCTCGCGATAATTAAAAATTAATTAACATCAAACGATAAATTACTATATTAAAATATCCTCAATTACATGTATTTCTTATCGAGACATTGTCTCAAATTTTAAAAATCAATGAAAAAAATCAATAAATTAATGACATCGAATGATCAAATATAATTTAAAATTTCTATAAATAACTAGCACGAGTGAATATAACGTTAAGTATAATTCTGTTAATGAGAGAGAGTTGTTACATCAAATAATCAATATTCTGAATAATTGAAACGAGTCATTTCATCGAGAAAGAATTAAAAAAACGATTGACTTAGAGGAACGAGAAATGAATACAGATAAGTATCCATCAGGAGTGGTGCCATTCAATCCTCCCATCCCTCCCAGCATCTTATTCAAGAATCATAGAATTGAGATGTAATAAACTGACTAAACCTGGATTGCTCGATTTTTTATAATTTTATTTATTTATTTATGATCGATAGTTATTTAATTTTTATATTTTACTCGATACATCATTCTATAAATTTATACTGTGAAAGATATAGATTTCTAATTTAACTCTTTAAATGGTTATATCGTACATATATATACATATATATGGATCATAAGCGAAGTCACACATCATTACACAAGGGAGAATGTTTGATATGATTTGCATATGAATTGTTACTATAGGTGTCATAGTATATACTGTGTCTACATACAACATAATATACAGAGTGTATAAACTAATTCGCGAAATATTGAATCTAAAAGAAAAATGAAGAGAATATTCTGAAAAAGTCAGAAAATATAATAATATGTATTATATGTATTATATGTATTATAATAAATATAATAATATAACAATATAATAATAATAAAAATTCATGAAGTATAATTCATGAAGTGATAAATTTAATTCTAAGAATTAATTTTTTATAAAAAATTTTATAATAGAAAAGATATAACAACATTTTTTCTTAAAAGTATCATCAAAAAATTTTCTATTCATGATATAATTGTAAATAATTCGGAAATATTTGATTCCTTAAATAATTCATCAAATTTGATACATCTAGTTTGTCATCCTGCTTCAAATATCATTTCAAATCTATCCTACTTTTAAAAATACTAACTTTCCATCATAAATGTACGTCTGAAACCGATAGTACTTGGCAAGATCGCACATCAATCGTTCTTAAAACAAGAAGAAAGAAGCTCGAATCTTTTCTCGCGGGCTCTTCCTTCGTACCATCGTATGATCGCTAAAATAATCCAACAAAATGGTTCAAAAAAAAAACTCTTTACACTCTAGTTCTTTTGAAAATTGATAACTTTCAAAAAAAGTAACTAAACATTGAAAATTAAAAAAAGATTAAGACGAAAAGAAAAAAATTCGAATTCAAATCACTCTAAGAAAGAAAAAAAATATAATATTGATCTAATATCTAAATTATCATAATATATTATTTCAAAAAGAACAATGAAAACTATTAGATATCAAGTAAAAAAGGAAAGAAGCAAAGGAAAATCCTGGACCATTATTATCTCATCAATTCAATTTACTGAAGAGACAAAACATTTTCTTAATACTAATTTTCTTAATTTTCTTAATTCCAACCCTTCCAAAATACGTATTTTAATCATCATAGAAGATTTAACTCATTAACATTGTCTTTGAACTTTCCATAATTGGATTTTTCTTTACTATTAAAACCGAAAATTATTATTTATTACAATTTCATTCCAATAAAAAGAATAAGATCTTTGTCAGAAATAAATTACTTGACATAGATCGTGGATATTTATACATTTATGAGAAATTATAAAAATGTACGAGAGGTAGAAAAATTTTATATGCAAAAACATATAAAATGTTCAAACTACTAGTTATAATATTTAATGGATAAAATAATGGATAAAATAAATCTCAGTTTACATTCCATTTCGTAATTCCATTCATAAAAATATACATCTACAGTATATATCCACCTTCTATTAATAATAATCCGCTTTTTAAAATAATAAAGCTGACCAACCAGTTCCGTGCAAAATAATAAACTAACAAATATATCTAGCTTCTAAATCGCACGCAAAATTATACGAAATTAACCTCTCTCTCTTGCCCCGAGAAAACGAGAAATCAAACAAAGCTTCGAAGAAATTCTTTTTTTTTTTTTTTCGACAAACATAAGAAAAATCAGAGTAAAATAAAAAAACA
>NW_006263570.1:1334074-1341424 GCF_000469605.1 Apis dorsata
TAAAGCCACGAGGAAAATGTTCCTCTTGCACGTCCTACATTCCTACAAGAAGAAGGGAATCGCGTGATCGATTCACGGGATCGACGGGAGGAAAATTCCCAGTAGCGAGGCATCGATGCTACGTCATCGACGACGATTCGCCTCGTCGTCGTCGTCGTCGTCGTCATGGGTGCACGTCGGACTCGCCACGGACTCCGATGTTCCCGCGCGATCGATACGGCCGACCCGAGCGCCCCCTCTCCGCCGTAGCTGAGCCGATTTTTTTCCGTTCGAGCGCGGCGCATGCGCGCCACCCGGGCTTCCCCTTTTCCGACCACGAGGCCAGGAGAGCCGTGGAGTGGCGACGAGGGGAGGACTACGCCGCTGCTGGTGCCGCTCTCGTTATATCTATACGGTGCGGGCTATACCGTGGCCCAGGCCCTCGAACCGGAGACTACGCGGGGGTCGCCGCCACCAATTTCGAAACGTTGAAACGTTTCGGGGACGAGGTGCCCGCGAACACCACGCTGATCTAGCTTTTGGCAGGCAACCGGGGACGCTGAATCGATCTCGAGAAACGACCAAGACCGAGGGGGGTATCGAGGGGACAATGACATCGTGTGACGTTTGCAGAGAGATCGGTCCTTGTTTTTTTTTGATCTTTTTCTTTTTATTTTATTTCTGTTTGGAATAGCTTTGGTTCGATGTAAAATTTTTAATTCGATGTTTTCGTATTGAAATTATCAGATTTAGGAATCGTTACAGTGGAATTTGTTTAAGGTGAAATTTGATAAAAGAATTTTTGTCTTATGGTTTATCGTTTTTATTATATTTCTGCGAATGAGTTAATTGATTTTTTGTATTATTTTTTAAAAAGAGTATATTCTCTATTGGAGTATTAATTCTTTTGTAATTTTTGTGCCATGAATTTATTATATTATTATAATAAGTTGATAATAAAAATATTCGGGAATTTTTGATCGATCTTTAAATAATTCTAAAGGTTAATTTTGCATTTATTGTATGGTTATAATAATAGGTAAGATCTATAATAAATTTTTGATGAAGCTTCGTTATTATGATATCGATTATTTATTAAATATTTATTAAAGGAGAACGACATTTTCTCGAGTTTTGTAGATGATTCACAATACTTTTAGGATAAATTATTTTTATAACAGTTATTTTGTGAACGAAAGTTAAAAATATTTCAAAGTTAAGTACCTTATCTATTTCAATTTAATTCAAAATTTGATGTTTATTTATGATGAGGAATAAAAGGGATGAAAGAATTTTTATGGACAAGAAGAATAAAATTTTGAAGCTCGATCATGTGTTACAATAATGATAATTTAAAATGATATCATGAAATAATATATATATATTTTTCAATAATAAAGAAGAATTTAGGATTATTAGAATAAATTAACTATTTTATTAGTTTTTTTTATAAAAAAAAGAGTATCGAGTATTGAGCCTATTGATTTTTATTATTCAAATAATTATAGAAAAAAATATGAATTCTTAAAGAATAACTTAAAATTCTTAGTTATTAAATTTTCATTTTAAGATTCGCAATAATTTATCTACTGATATTTTCCCCTGTAGATTTAATATATTTTTTATAAAAATAATTGAGCAATAGATTAGTAACAAAAAATTTCTTAAAAATAACAAGTTAATTTTCCAATAATTTTATTTTAATACAATCACGATGATTGATGTTAAAATTCTTACAAAGGATTGAAATTTGATCCGTTTCGAAATGAACAGATCCTTTGACATTTATAAGATTTTTAAGCAGTTTTATGTATTGTTGATAGTAAGGAAAAGATTGATCGCTATTATATTGGTTGGTATGCATTGCTCACACGTAACAAGGTATCAGCCCGAGGTTCTATATGATGGTAATGGAAACAGTAGGGGAGCTCCCTAAGCTCGGGAGCTTTGCTTGGACTAGATTTAATACATGTATCTACGATGAATAGTGCGAGGCACAGAATGACGAGTACATGCTTGAGAGTATTATATGTCCCATATGGGTTTGGAATAATAAAGATATCCCTTAATGATTCAAATTTTAAAGGAATAAATTTTCATTAAAAATCATTAATGAGAAAAGAATTTTTATTCCAAACCTTATATTAGATAAAAATTATATCTTCAGGGATTATATTGAAGAATATTAAAATATATCAAATATATATGTCGTATTTTAGAATTCACGGAAATAATTTCAATATATTTTCCAGAATTTTTTATATTCTGACAAGAATAACTTTAATAAAAATTCAGCAAGTTAGAAAAAATCTTTTGTTGATGTATTGTGTATTGAAATTCCAAATTTCATTTTATCTGAAATTTTATTTATTTCAAGTATATTTATTTAAAATGATTATATACAAAACACTTTGTATGTAAATGGCTTAAAAAAATAATAATAATGCAAATCTTTAATAATTAATTCAAAAAATTATGAGCAAGATTAAAATACCATATTTCCAAATATAAAAATTCATTAATACAAAGTATTAAAATTTTAGAAATTTCTACAGGAATAGATTTTATACATATTTATCTTATATACATTTATTTTGTAAAAAATATAATAATATTTCTTTTTCATATAATAATCAAAGTTTTCAAAAATCATCAATCAATATTTTTAAATTAATTCTAAAAGAAGCAAAATCGATAAAATGATGGTGGTATTAAAAGTTCTCAAACACGATTCTGACTAAGAGCTACGAGAGAGAAGAAACCTTTCGTTCCAGGATTATTTTCCGGACGAGACTCGATTTCGTCGCGACGTCACTGCCGACTCTTTGATTATTCATCGAGTGGCCGATTTTTTGCCCATGTATGAATATTCATTGATCTTTATCACGACGATACCTCTAGGCGACGACGTCCCAGAATACAGACGAATGGACGGGACATTGCGTAAGGTTTCGTGAGGAGTCGTGTCGTAAGGGTGGTTGGTTTCTATGTAACCGGAAATCGAGCACGTGGATCACGTTGTGGATAATAATAGATAAATAATAAATCAGGTTAACGATTTGGCGGTAATCCTGCATAATTTTATTTTTTTTTCTTTTTTTGCTATTTATGGAAAATAGTTTACTATGTAATTAAAGTACTATGTAGTAAAAGAAAATTGAATTTAAAATTATCTATCGTTTCCTTATAATGAAGAACTGTGATATATGATTATCGTGTAGCATTATATTAACATATTCCTATAATGAAATCATAAACAATTATAAACTTCAATAAAGATACGTTTTTCAGGAATATAAAATATATTTAATAAATAATGTTAATGTAATATTATTCATGTAAAGATATTAATAATATTTTAATACAAATATTTAATATACACTGATACAATTATATATTTTGCAATTTTTATAATTTAGTTTTAGAGAAACAAAAATAATATTTTGATATATATATATAGAATGAAAAATTTTTTTTTTAAATAAATACCCGAGATAAAATTCATATAATTTTTAAGAATATTCTTCTTGGTAGCTAAAAAATTTTTAAAAGAAAAATTTTCGTTTTACGATTATGTGAAGTTCACTTAAAACTTTTAGTGCTACCTAGAGTTCTCTTGCCCCTTGATTTTTTTATTAGCATTAAATATATTATATACAGTACACTTTACTCTACTTTTTTCTTTCCGCTATAGTGAAATTGTAATCGCTAACATTGGAAAAGGATATTTGAAGACTGGCAAAAAACATACGGTGTTTTAATTGAATCTTTACCATCTTGCTACGCGCGGTTAATGTACGCCTGTGTTAAATATGAAGCAATTAGGTTTTAAACGAGGCTTTGTTGAAGATTATCCTGGATTAAGACACTTTACATGACGCCTGGATTTCGGTGGGTTAAACTTTGAATTCCTGTACGATGTGGCTTTTGTTGTGATGAAATTTAATTTTTAATTAAATCTAATTTAATGATTTAAACAATTGAGTATGTAAAATTAGGTGACATTATGCGAGTTTTCTTGTTAATTTTTTTTATTTTTTTAACATTAAAGAAACCATTGTTGAGGAATAATCGACATTAACGGTTGCATTAAAATAATAGCTCGTCGAGGCGTTGCTAATAGGATTAGCTTTTAATTATCAAGAATATCTAATAAGTAATAATTTCGAATTATAAATGTTACTTTTAACAAGAAATAAAAAAAAAAATTAAAAATATTAGACATTTATATCGATAAATGGTTGTCATCGACATTTACAGTAGCCACTATTTTTCATATGCGGAGCCACGTTTCAAACTTCCAATATTACTTCATCGGCAAAAATTCCATTAACGGAACACCCAAATACGATTTAAAAAATAAAAGATCGATAAACGTCCAACTTACGTATCGCGGAAACTCGACGAAGGCAATTTTCAACAAAAACAAGAGAAAAAGAGAGAGAGGGAGAAAGGAAAAAGAAAAAAAGATCCCAACTCTTCGGATTAAAAAAAAAAAAATTAAAAAACCAAAAAAAAAAAAAAAAAAAAAAAAAAAAAAAAAAAAAAAAAAAAAAAAAAAAAAAAAAAAAGAAGAAAAAAAAACACAAAAGACAAAAAACAAAAAGAAAAAAATAGAAAATATCTAAACGTTTTCTCCATGGCAATCCATTTGAAAGCAATTATCCGGCATTCCAATGAAACAAACAAACCCTCTCCAAAAACCAATCATCCGTCAATGGATTTACTCGCGTGTCACGGATTGATTACCAACCTTCCTTTCACCGATTTCTTCTCAAAACGCACTCATTTAACCTCCCCTTATCGTGCTCACTCTCGACGCAGGATTCAAGAATCGGGAATAAAAAGCGACGACCGGCAAAAGAAAGGGAAGATTTCTCAACCTCCCCCCTCCCCCTCCTCTCCCATTGACGACGTCGTGGATCAACGATCCACGACCTAATGGTTTGAGTAAGAGTATATACAGAGTCATTAACAAGTAATGAAGGTACAATTGCGAGTATACGGTTAGCCACGTGTATTCACTCATCCGCGCCACTTACACGCGCGAGTCGGCAAACAGACTCGCGGAACCGAGAGATAGAATGAACCTTCCTCCAAAGCTCTGTTTCTCCGTTGCTTCGAGCGTGTCCTGTTTCATTGACCCCCCGACCCCTGCCCGTGTTACGTGTATAACACGCACGCATACCAATAACGCTATCGGATAACGGTGCCACGCGAATTTCGAAACTGGACGCGATCGAACATGTGCCGAATCGCTGATGTATTTTCGGTATCCATCGTTTCCATGGATTTTCGATCACGCGCCGTTGTTTCGTTTACGATATTTATTTTCTGGCAATCTTGAAAGGATTGGCTCTTGATTGGCTTGATGTTAATCCTAAGCACGACGAAGATTGAATTTGTTTGTTGTAATGTTGTTGTTGTTGTATAAATAATGTAATTAGATTTCTGGATTCTTTGTCATCAAAGCAAGCAAATGTTCGAAGGAGAAGAGGTGTTGAAAGTTTGGCAACCGTGAATGTAATATTTAAGATGTAATTCATATGATAAGATATTGATCTTTTCATATGAATGAGATTCGTATACGTGCCAGTGAATATTTCTGATCCTCTGTAAGAGAATGTATAATTCATGTAGGATGTGTATATTATGTATATTATGATTGATTGTGATTAAAAGCTGATTATTGATATTTAGTTAGGAAAATGTATGTATGTAGTTGTATATTGTATAATATAATATTAAAAATCTTGTTTTTTTTTTTTTTTTTTCATTTTTGTTGGCAAACACGTCCCAAAAAACTACTGAGATACTTATATTCCAATTCTCCAAAATTGGCAAACAAGTTTCAAATTTGATCTATACATACTCCTAGTTTAAAAGAAAACAAGAATAGAAATTAAAAATAGAAAAATAGTTGGATTAAACAGTTATGAAAAGTATTAAAAAAAATAATGGTAGCAGAATTTATTAACAAATTTTTCTTTTGAATTTAAATCTATACAAACTGTTATAAAAACAGAATTATTCTCTTTCTATAGAATATTCATTTTTAGTTTTTATTAAAATTAGTTTTTATTTAATAATTATGAACTACATATTCATATATTTTAATAAACCTTCGCTTGACATAATTTGATATTATGTTTTAATGTAATCGCTAAAACTCGAATAAAATAAAAACTAACAAATATTTCTTTAATTACAGATAAAATAATTATTTTGTGTTTGAAAAATTCCTTCAATGTAATAAATTTACAAAAAATACAACAAATAACAAATAATAATATTAAAATAATTACATGAAATATGATTCTTATTTATACATACCAAGTTCGATGTTATTATAATTCGAAGTTAATATAATTTCAAATAAAAAAGAATACAATTAAAACTTACAATTAAATGCAAAGATAGTAGCAAATATATTTTAAATTTCTAATTTATTTTCGAAACATTTTCTTTTCAAATTAATTATTTCATACTTTTCATAATTAAATTTCATAATCTCCTATATTAAACTCTAAATATTAACAATATTACGAACGATATGATATCTGATTTTATTCAAAATTGTAGATAAAAAAATAACAACAATTATACGGTAAAGAAATTCTTCTAATCAACACCAATCTCAAAGTTTCCCCTCCATTATATAAATTACATTACACTCTTGACCCGTTCATAAAAAAAGCATACAATTATCACTATAACTGAAATTTCTAGACGATCAAATCTCTTTATCTAATCTACACGATACCCAAATGCAAAAATATTCGCGTGCAATGGAATTTCTATTTCGCTTTTGTCGGAATTATTGCGAGAAGAGCTGGCATCCCGAGTTAATACAGTGTATCATACTGATGCTTCTCCATAAATAGATAGGAGGATAGGCGTCAGGATATCACAAGGATATCGGGCACGAGAGAACGCCGAGAGGTGTGTACTCGGGCAGAGATACGGGTTGCCGGACAATTAAACAAATCCGTGTAGGCGCGCCACGCGAGGTGTATCTTTACTAATTACAGGAGGCGCAGAAAGTTACAGGTTCACAGTGGCTTCGTAATTGTTGCTAATGAACGACGTACGACCGTGTCCATGCGAATGGCTCCCCTTGAACGCAAACGCTCGACAAACACGTGCCCGATGTTTCTGCGCCTCGAATTGAATCTCCGATTTTTATTCGCTTCATATAAATTATGTTTCTTATACAGTGTATCAGAAGAGGACTAAATTAGCTATTTTGTCTTATACGTATAATTTCGAACGAGTGGAAATATTGGTATTGATTTGAATTGATAAATTTTTTATCGATTCTTTTTTTTTTTTTTTTGGTAACCTGCTCTTTTGGTTTTCTAATAATTTATT
>NW_006263570.1:1341764-1343605 GCF_000469605.1 Apis dorsata
TAAATAATTTATTCTATTATGTAAAACGATAATTTTAAATGAAAGGATAAAGGATAAAGATTAAAATTTGAATGCAGAAGAGTTATGACATAATTGGGTCGTACAGATTCGAATACGGTAGAAGGGTTAAAATGAAACGAAAAATAAAAATTCTTGTAGACTGTATGAAATTTATTTAACAAAATATAATATTTGTACGTTTAATAATAGAGAATAAAATTATAGAATTTTAAAATCTTTTTATCATAATATTTTTACAAATAAATATATATAATAAATTATATAATTGTATCATTAAATATGAATTTCGATTTTAGAATAAAATATTATTTTTATACGAAGCGACGCGTGCTCTGTTCTATTCAATTTTGATTTTGTCTAAATTTGTTTATCATTGTTCCTAAAATAATATATTCAACTTGAAACTCGAGGGCGAGTAAACGCTCGATATTCCTATGAGATGCTAACACCTGTTCTTACGTGCACGTGCAATATTACTTTTGAGCATGTACTGCTCTCCTATCCGATGAATTCAATTTCACTTCGATTAATTTATTAACGAAATTGAATAACGTTTCATAAAAGACAAATTATTAAATATAATAAGCATAACGTTATAGCATTGATTATAAAATATAATAAAAAATATAGTTAAATTTAAAGTTAATTGTTTGCAATATTTATTGAAATTTTATTTTTTCTATAAAAAATATTTTTATAAAACGATAGAAAAAAAATAACTTATATACATCTGGAAATTATTTCATCTTAAATAAGACTAAATAAATAATTACAAAATATTATTGTAATTTACTTATATAAGATGTTTCTAATATTTTATGAATTATAATTGCATTTTTTTCTATATAAAATTAAAAAACTCTTTGCATAAATTAATTCCTTATAAATCAAAGATATTATGCAAATAAAATTCGATACTTTTTCATATTTCATTTTTCTAAATTATAAATATTAATAAATATTCATCCTACTATTACACAAGTTTAATAAAACATAATATACTATATTTGTTATAAATAATTACATGATATATCAATTACATGATATATCAATTGATATATAAATGTCAAAATATTAAAGATATTGAGTATCATGTTTAAACATTAAAATAATCTACTTTCCAAATTTTTTACTATATTTCGTAATAATTTTTGTTACATCACACTATTTATAATATAAAGCACAACATATTACACATATCATATTTCACAATTTATGAAAGGATCAATCATAACTCTCACTTTTGTTCAAATCATTTTACATTGTACGCACCAAAGCATCGAAGTGCACTAGATATTGGTTTCGCAAATGTGGTGAAGATAGGCGTTCGAACGCTAGCTTCGTTACTTCGATTATCGATCATTATTCCACGTATGACGAGCACGAGCTTTCCTCAAACACGACCTAGTCACGTTCTCCGTGTGATTTTCGCCACGATAACGCAAAGGGGCTTTAACGCGTAATCCTCTGAGTTCGAACTCCCGAAATGTAAACCAATCGCTGGTTGCAAACCAGTAAGTTACCGTGAGTGCGTATCTACCATTATTGATCTCTAATTATTTCGTCTTTTGCATAATAGGTAAAGGGGAAAGTGAAACATTGTGATCATTGGATATTTATGCATAAAAATGCAAAAATGTTTAGAAATATATTGTATAAAATATACGAAGTAAAATATCGGTTATAATTTAATAGATGAAATAAATATTAATTTCTTCAGCTATGCTCACTGAGCTGAATTGTAACTAGATATTTATTATTCGAACAATTGATGAATATCAGTTATATATATATATATATATATATATATGTTATACATT
>NW_006263570.1:1344190-1346104 GCF_000469605.1 Apis dorsata
TATATTTTATTATATTTTATGATATAATATAATAAATCATAATTTATGATGTAATATTATATTATAAATTACATAATTTAATAATTATTATGACTAAAAATATAATATTGACAATATTTTATATCTATAATATTTAAAATTTTATCATATTTATATCAGTATTTATAATTAATTATTATAATTATTATAATTCTATTGTTATATTATATAAAAGAAAAATTTTATGTAAATATTTAAATATTAAAAATATTAGATATTAGAAATATATAAAATAATGGTTCCTCAAGAAAAGACATCTCTTTTATTATAATATTGCTTATAATAATGTCAATTTAAATATAATATATGAATATTTAATTGAAAGTGAAAATATAACATCAATTCAAATTACTTAAGGCATTATATCATTAAATTCTTAATCCAAATGTTTATCATAAAATCTAAATCTAAATAGAACATTATCATATAAAGAAATGATTTCTTTTAATTTATTCAGAAGTTAGAATAATATTATAAATAACTATAATTTCCATTTTCAGGAAACACTCATTTCTAAAAGCGCAGTAACATATTTCTCGATCAAAGGATTCAACTGCAACTGACATATATACACATATATGGTTGAATGGACTTTTGTTAGTCATCAGTCACGAAAGTGTTCAACTGATAACTTCTCTGTGGCAGTTGTTTTCCAAAGCATCATTCATCAATGCGCTCACTTTCTATTTCATGGTTCAGTAATAAATTCCTATAAAGAATTATGATCATTTCTGCTGTATTGGAAATTTTTAATATGTATCTCAAAGAACAGATTCGTTTTCAAACAATTTTATACGCATAATATTTACAAAAAAATCACTTTTAAAGTTTAAAAATATCAAAATTTGAAATTTTAGAATTTATAAATCTTCAAAGATTCAAGATTTTCAATTTTTTAAATCTGCCTTGCTTAAATAATAAATCTCTTCATTGAAATTATCAATCTTTTAATTTCTAATATCTTTATATTCAAATTGTTCAAAACTTATAATATCCGTAACAATTAATACTTGTCTATAAAAATTAAAATATCCAATACTAAAGTACAGATGAATATACCTCCCCCCAAAAGAGAAAAATAAATTTAAAACATGTTCTATTAAAACTCTTAATGGAGAATTATCTTTTCAATGATTAAACACACTATAAACAAATATTCCCAAAGTATATTCCCCATCAAAGTGTATTCCAACTCGTTTCCAATCTTTGCCCCTATTACAACTTTCTTTCTTTCAACCCCTCTTTTTATTTTTTTCACCGTTCCACTCGATCTTTCTCTCCAAGCTTATACCTTTTGACACTTGCCACGGTCGGTGAATAAAGCCGAGATCGCGAAAGGTTAAAAGATAGGATAAATCGAGGGGGGTTGGTTCGCAAGAAGCAACAGAGGAAGGCGATGCGTCAACGTGACCGAGCAAGTGTCCCGTGAGCCTTGAAACCGCCGATCGGACCGCTTTATCGGTGGTATTTGCATCGCTTAACAGAAACCAAATTCAGGGAACGGTTCGTGGTCGAGATTTCGGCGACGTTAACCGGCTTTCCTACTACCGTATGTATTAAACCACGTGCAAAATAATGCATCGCCGCGGTGATGTCTGCTGCAGCTGCAGCTGCTTCTCCCTTTCCTCTTTTCACTTCATCTAACGTCCTGTGCTTCTCTCTCTCTCCATTACTCTTTCATTGCATGTTCCTCTTTTCTTTTTCTGTTTCCCATACCGAGGTTTTGTTTCTACTTACGAAAGAGTTTTTCTTCTTTTCTTTCTTTATTTCATTCCGTTTTGTATAGTAGTAGGTATATATAACTTCTATTTATTTCCACTATTGATCATTGGATTTTCTTTTTTCTTTTTTTTTTTTTTTTTTTTTTTCCTTCCT
>NW_006263570.1:1346200-1351321 GCF_000469605.1 Apis dorsata
TTTCGTTTTATTGTAGATTCTTCCTCTAAATTTTTTATTATTGTTTGTTTTCGTTTCTTTGCCTTACGATATTCTTTTTCATCCTTTTTACATACAATCATTATGGTCTTTTACATCTTTTTACTCTAGTTTTTATTGTAGACTTTGAGTATTCCTTTTTCTGTTTCTCTTTTCTTTTCAGTTTTTCAATTACGTTCTATTTTATTTTTTTTTTCTACCTCACTTTTTCCTTTCTCTCTTTCTATGTTTTTTTTTTCCTCTTTTTTTTAACACCAGCCCTTTAATCTTTTTTTCTTCCCTTTTCTTTTTCTACATTTTTCTTTAATGCTTTCATTTCTACGTTTCATTCTCTTTGTATCTTTACATTCTCCTTTTATTCTATTTAACGTATTCTACTTTTTAACACCTCTTCCCTACTTCTTTTGGTTTTTGACTCTCTCTTTTCTTTCTTATTAGACATTTCTTCTATTTTTATTAATTACATTTTCCACATCTTTTAGTTATTATTTCTTCTCCTCCCTTTCTTATCTTCTTCTTCTATTTATTATTTCTTTTGATATTTTATCATGTCATTTATTTCTTCTTCTCTTACTCTTTATCTTTACTCTTATCCCTTTATTCATTCTTTTCCATCTATTTTTATTTATGTCCTCTATTTTCATTTTTTTTATTTTCTATTTCTGTTCTAATAATTTCTTCATTTCTCTTACTCATCTTTTTCACATCTCTCTCTTCTTCTTCTATCACCGCCTCAATTTTCCACATTCTTCCCTTTTTTCCATTTCCTCCCTTTACCTTTCTTCATATATCTCATCCTCTCCTCATATTTACTCAACCCTCCTCCTTCTCTCCCTCTCTTTCTCCCCATAACTCAGTACCAACCGCCTGTTATATTTAGGTGAACTCTGGCATTATCCGTCGAAGTGACGGACGTGCCAGCGGATGGACGTATGTACGAACGGATGTAGGAACGGACCCGGTCCCACAGACTAGAACCAGAGGGCTTTTACTATCCTGTCCGTTACGTCTGACGGGCCGCTAGCCTGCGGGTTCGACCTCGATGAATCGATATACGTCCATCCGGTCGCGCGCCAAATTCACGGGCCTATTTCGACGGCGCGCTAAAAAATTTCGAAAATGCCTCTAGCACCGGCTTAATTTTCAAAAACTTTCCCACTTTTCTACGCCTCCAAGCATAAAAGCCACGCGAATAATTCCTTCGCTTGTTCCAAGTAGACTGCGTCTCTTATCGATAATTGTGTAATTTTGATTTTGGAATTATTTGAAATTTTAGTTTGATACACTTGATAGATTAAGAAAGATTGGAGAAACGTAAGCTTGTTGCAGAAAAATATATGTGTAACATATTTTATAATATTTTAGATAGTTATTGGTAAATAAATGATAAATATATATATTTTTTTCTTGAATTTTAATGATAAATTTACAAAAAATATTATTATCGTAAATATTAGATGGAAATAAATTCTGAATAGATCAAGTATTTTTATCATGAGTGAACTAAAATTAATTCAATCGATCCAATCGATCTTTTCAATCCTGCATGTATTTAAAGACGAATTAATGTTAAAAAAAAGAAAAGTATTATTTTTTATCCTTTTAAGCTTTCAAATATACATATTCCTTAAAAGTTTAAATAATATTCTTTTAACTACCAATCTTTATGTACAAGAAAGTCTTTTTTCCCTTTTTTTTTTAATAAAACTATGAATCTTTTTTCCAATAAAATAATTAAATATTTTCAATAAATGTAGATTTTATCATAAACTTTTGTTAATTTCTTTGAGTTGAATCTCTTTCATTACATTCATCAATATTGATTTTAACGTAAGTTAAAAATAGAGTTTAGAATTAAATAAAGAATTAAGAATTAATAGCCTCGAAAAACAAGTCCGGCGAGCTTTTGTGTTGTCTGTTTTATACTTCAAACTTGCTGACTCTGTATACTTCGCTGATATAGTGAGCGATCGTGACAGAGAGAAAAGTTTTGTGAGTTGTGCTTGAATTTTTTGCTTCGTACGATGTTCCCGACATGGTGAGTGCGTTTAAGGTAGGATCGAGTGAGTTTTCGGGCACGGAGCGGAGCTTGTGAAAATGCGTAGGTACGCCTAAGAGACTAGCTGACGTCTCTTACAGTTTGAGGCACGCAATGATGAGAGCCCTTAAGAATGGATGGCACTCGGAGAAAAAGTTTTGGGAAATGATTTAAGATACGTTTATCATTGGAATTTTATCTGGAATACTGTTATTTTGGCTAATTTTCATTAATTCCCTGGTAAATTAATTATTTTTTGTTCTAAAAATAAAAGATATATCACTTACATATCAAAGATTGTAATAATTAGTTTCTTTTTTAATTATATTCCTCTTTGCTTCACATTTCATTTTAAAATTACGAAATCAAGAGATATTTTAGTGTAATCTGATATAATTGCATCACTAGATAAAATTTATTTTGATATATAAATTAGACTTCTTATATATTTAGCTTTCCTTAATTTTGCTATCGGTTTAAACTTATTGCTTTTTACCTTTTTTGAAATCTTATATACATATATACATTTATGTACAGACAGGTATTATGTATTTTATTTAATTATCATTATTAATTTCAATCTTTACTAGAAAATTTTCAATACTCCTTCATTAATATGTAATAATTTATCCATAAAATTATAGAAATGTTTTAAAGCAACTTTCTACATACATCATATTAAAATCTATCTATTTATTTTATAAAATATATATAATTTCTATATATATATATATCAATTTTTCTACGAAATCATTCCCTATTTTATTCAATCCAACCTCTTTCGAAGACCAGACGGCCGACGACGATTTAATAGCAACAAAAATACTCGCCGCGGGGCAAACAGTTTACTCAGTAATTTTATACATTATTTCACCGGTACCCGGACAGCAGTGGCAACCGTGTGGACCGGGGATTATTTTGGATGGATCGATGGAAACGCAACTGTACCAATCTCCGATTCTCCGATTTATTCTGGCTTTATCGTGGTTTTCGATTGCCTTTTTCATGATGAATTTCTAATTATTCGATATATTTTTTCTTCACATTATAAACATATTAATGACATATTAATATTATCGTGCAGAAATACTCATATACAATATGCCATTCATGATTATTTGTATTAATATATATTTAATATATCTCTCTTTTTATACAAAATATATTTTCCAACGTATATGAAAAAATTTAAAAAATTATAAAAAATACTTTTCATCTTGCCATATCTCAGCTACGACAACTTTGTGATTAAATAAATAATATAATTCTGCAATATATCTAATTATAAATAATACCCACAGAAATTATATAATATGCATATTTTGTTAATAATAATTTAAATCTATTAAACAAAAGTCGAATCGTTCTTTTTATAAAGAACTCCCTTGCACACGTATAATAAACGTATTTAATTAAATTCAATTATCCGCTCACATTTTCAAAGAGAATCTCCAAAAAAAGAAATCAAAACGAAACGTCAAACACGAAACCCACGACAAATAATCCATCTTTCCATCCTTTCATTTTTAAACACCCATCAAAATTCTTAATACCATCGCCGCCAAATATTATTTACGCCAAAAAGAAAAATATATCTTGCCTCGCACAACAGCGTACAAGCCAAAGCAAAGTACGAGCAGAGGCTTGCCACGCCAACCCACGAAACAAGAGTCATGATTAACCGACTAAATCCGACTAATTTTTCCATTTCGACAAGTGGATGGATTTAACACCGCCGCGTATCGTAGACGCGAGTTCGTCGCAAGTTGGATGTATTATTTGTTGTCGGCTGCGTATGATGGTCAACGAGAGACCCCCGGTGTCAGCGTCGGGTCCATCTCGATGGATCGATACGTCCATCCGGTCACCGCGGAATTTCACCGAGTTGGAAATTTTCCATCGCTCCCGTGCTATTTCGCGACTTGATTGCTTTGTTATAAATGTATATGCGCCGCGTATTACTGTTTCATGTTGTTTTGCGCCGCGTTATTTTGTTATTCGCCGCGACGTCTGCGCGCCTACTTAAATTTTCTTCCGGTTACCTCCTCCTCCGCGTTTCGCCTCCCTTTCGGTTTTTCGCGTTAATGTGACAGACGAGAGATCAGTGAGCTCTCGGTGCTGATTATAAAGGGGAGTGGTATTTGCTTTTATTTATTTTTTACGAATATTTATAAAATTTATGTAATTTGAAAATAGAAGGGAGTTTGAATCTTTGCAAATCTTTGAAAAATTTTATGATTTGGAATCGTATGATTATCTTCTGATAGAGTATTTGTTCTTAATATTTTTATAAAGAAGATTTGTTTATATTGTATGATAAATGATCGTGTTTTGTTTTTATAATATTATATAATTTTATATTGTTATTGATTTTTTAGAATAAATATACTAAAAGAAAACAATTCTTTCGAAATAATAATACATATTTAGTTAGTTGGTAAAGAAATGCAATTGAAAGATTTGTATTAATGCTTCAATTTAAATATTTTTAAGTAAATTTATAAATTTGTTATTGAAGAATTATTAGAATATATTTGATATTAAAGATATACTAATATTATATCCAGATAATATATCTATATATATTTAATAAAATGCATTATTTTCTATTTTACACTTAGATCACTAAATACTTTCTCTTCCATTAAATACAATCAAAATCAGAAAATAAATTCATCCGCTATATTCTTTAAATAACATTTTCAAATAACACGAAATTTCACTTTTCCTTAATTGACAATCAACTCTCAATTAATTTGAATTTCATTAAAAATAAATCCTTCTTAATCATTTCTAAAATTTGAAAATACACGAAAAATTATGTATCTATAATTTATTTACACAGATTGTCAAATTGGAAAGAAAAAAAACAAGTAACAAAATATGTTAAAACACGTGATCAATCCTCCTCCAAGATTGGCGTGCATTGCCATCAATCGATGCACCAAAAATACAATACCCAATCTTCGAATAATGTCACCCCGAAAATAGAGCCTTCGTTCGATCCATCGATCTACGAAGCGCCACGAATCCAACCCCTCCCCCCCCTCTCCCACTTTATCTCC
>NW_006263570.1:1351564-1353558 GCF_000469605.1 Apis dorsata
AATCAACAGTCGGACGAATTTCTAATCGGCGACCAATCGATTCCTCCCCAGGCGATTGCCGTTAGCCGCGGATTCATTATTTTCCCCTCGATTTTTTCGAGTTTAAAGGGCATCCCCCTTTCTTCCCTTCTTCCTTCCCCGCCCCTCTATCGCTCCGTGTCGAGCAAAGGGGAAATATTTCATGGAATTTCTCGTTGCCGGTACATTGTGAGCGCGAGTAACAACGCTTTAAACCCGGCGAGGGAGAAGGAGAGTTGTTCTTTGTGCGAGCCGCCCGCGGCGGACGACTCTGGTGTGTATATAAAAAAAAAAAAAAAAAAAAATTCATTATTCTTGCTTTTTTTCTTTCCCCTTTTCACCCTAACCACCCACCCTCGCCAAAAGACCGATTATCGTTTCCCATTGGAGAAGGAAATCGCGGTCGTATAAGGATCACGCCCTTCGAGATGGGCCAACCTAATTCCTTCGTCCAACTGGGAAATGCGCTTTTCTTTTTTTTTTTTCTGGTTTATTAACCCTTTGTTGAAATTAACATGGAAGAAGATTGTAGGAAAATACAGAAGTTTTTTTTTCCCCCCCCTCCCTTTGTTTTTAACACTTTGCTACGAGAAGAATAGCTCCTGCTTTGTTTTCATGGTTACGTTTTAAGGTACGTTTGTAGGATCAGTGGATCGGGGTGAGAAAAGTTGACTTTTGAATGAATGAATGAGTAAAAATGTGAGAATAAGATTTACTACGTTTGGATTGTGTAATTATACTGGATTTTTTTCTTGAAAATATCATGGTTCATACATTGTAGGTATTTTTTTATTATTCTTTCAATGAGATTATTTATTTATAAAATATACAAATATATTTTAAATTGACATTAATGCAAAGAATTATACTTAAAAATTATTTATATTTTAAAATTGATCAAATTCAATTATAAATTGCTTTATAATTGATTATACTTATGGCTCGTCATTTGTTAGATTCAATACATTATATATACATGTATTTTAAGTTTTTAACAAATCAATCCTTATAATATCCAGATACTTGAATACTTTCTCCTACATTTATTATTCAATTATAATTTTTCATTTTTTTTTAAAATAGCACAAAAATATAATTCGATTAAAAATGATCAAAAAAAAAACAAAACGCATCACAATAATATGGAGCATCGAACAATTGCTTTTATGAATGAATTTACACACAAACAATAAAACAATAAAAATAAAAAAAAAGTTCATATAAACACATAAACTCTATTTGACCTTGTTTTCGTTTAATTGTAATGAATTTTATAACGAAAATAATATTATCGAAACAATATGAACAGTGTCCAAACATTTTTGTTTAAAAAATTAAACAAAGATAAAATAAACAATCCAATAAAAAATAATAACTACAATACCTGATCCAAAAATGAGGTCCAATAAAAATCGATCGACGAAAATTATTTTGAACAACTCTTTCGAGGATGCAATGATGCGCGCCGCGTGTCAAAGAAGCGTTTCATTAATAAACTCGAAAGCAAAATCAAATACGATACTTGTGTCTCTTTCTTTTTTCTTTTTTCACGTAGCAGATATAGACTTACCCGCCAGATGCAACAGGACACTCCGTATAATCAAACTACGCGCGCCACGCGTACCAGAAAAAAAAAAAAAAAAAAGAAAAAACCGCGGCTGTCCGAATCTATACGCGCGCGCGCGCGCGCGCAAATATTTTAATCGTCCCCTTCCAACCATATCGCTTCGCTCTCCCTGCCCCTCCCTCGCGCCCGTGTCCAAAAACACGGACGTATGTCGCGCCGGTGAAACGGAGCCCGAATTCACGCACCGGCGGATACTTTCGAAAATGCGTAGCCGCTCAATCAAATCTCGCGAAATTCCTCGGCCGTGCCATAAAGGGATTGCCTCCATTCGCTCCATACCACGATGTGTCCCCGGCAGCCGGCGTTTTGCGAATCGTTCGACCATCCCTCGCGCGCGTCTGCTCGCTTT
>NW_006263570.1:1354193-1381888 GCF_000469605.1 Apis dorsata
GAAAGAAAGGAAGAAAGAAAATGGACGAAAAGAGTAAGAGAGGTACGGGAATGTGACGCTTGCTGGTGATAGTCATTACGATTGATCAGGGACCAATTACGCGCGTGTATGTGTATTGAAAGTATTCAAACCTTGGTTTCGCGGTTTTCGGTTTTCATCCCCGGTTTCGGTCGGTTTTCTTCCCTTTTTTTTTATTATATTTTTCTTTTTTTTTCTTTCTTTTTCTTTTCTTCTTTTTTTTTTTTTTTGTATATTTTGTTTATTTTCGATCGATCGGGTTTGTTGGCTTTATTCGAGGGTGAGTGACACGCGATTCTGGCGAGACTTTTTGGAAGTGATTTTTTTTAAAAAGTCGTTATGGCGGATTCGAAGGGATGGTTTGTACGATCGTGAATATTTTTGCTCGTCTTTTACGTCCGCTTTTATGCTTAACGGTTGAGCAGACTGGTTGTAGGAAGTAACGAGATAAATGCGTGGAATGGATGTGAAAATATATGTATATTGAATTTTGATTAACTATTATCGGATATATAGCTGTTCGTTTTGTTCGTCGTTCATTTAATTTATATCTTCGTTAAGATAAACTTCATTAAAATGATTTATTGTGTATTAAATATCTATGCACTGTATATTGAAGGTTTTATCTATTAATTAGTTATCTATTAATCTGTATTTATTATTTCTTATTATATATTTTTCTATTATGATATAATATCTTTATGATATAAAAGTATGCGTTTCATCAAAAGATTCGTATAATTGAAAGAAATAAGCAATAATTTCATTGATACATTGTGAAAGATAATAAACAAATCAAATAAAAAAAAAATTATAAAGTAGAAACTTTCAAATAAAAGAATCTCAAAGATTTAACGTTAATTAGAAACAAAAAATATTCTCTAATAGAAACAAGTAATATTTTCACTTGTTTTACTTTCACTATTTTTAATTGGTATAAGTTTGCATTACGTTAAAAATAATAAGCTTTAATGCACAAATGTGTAAACATAAAGATATCTGAATAGATATTTTACTTAAATTTTTAAAAAAAATTTTTTAAATTTTATTTTAAATGATCATTATTCGTATTATATGTTTAATATTATATGTTTAAAAATCTAAATCAGACTTTAAACAATATAATTCATTTTGTTATATCCAATTTCTGTAATAAATTCTTTAATAAATTTAAAAATTGATTTTCTTAGTGAAGTAGTTTTGTGACGAATCCTTCGGGTAATAATTATATAACATAATTGAAACGTTTAACGTAATCAGCACTTTATCTTAGCATAATATATTACTTTTTGCATCGAGATGGAAACTGTATAAATCAGAAGAGTCGAGCTTTCAGAAGATAACGCTGTCGCTTAAGAATAGATCTCTGTTTAACAAGACGATTAATGAACTTCCTTTCACTCAATGATCTAGCTTCAAATATTTACTTATTCTACGTTAATAGAAAACCATTAGGTTTCATTGCCGGAAAGATAGCAATTTTCTTTTCTTCATTTAAGCGATAAATCGAAGTGAAAAAAAAGAGAGAGAGAGAGAGAGAGAGTATTTTCTCAATATTTCGAGTGAAAATTGAAATGCTATGATTTAGAATCGTGGAATGTCCTGTACATCCCCATTTATAGATCGTTCCCAGGAAATTCTGGTCGAATACACGATTTTTCTATTTTTGTTCGATTCAACATATTTCCCGAAACATATCCTTTTACGGATTAAAATAGAATTGCTTCTAAATTGATTGTATTTCTGTTTTTTCATCTCTTTCTTTTCATCTCTCTCTCTCTTTTTTTCTCTCTTATTAAACAGAATATTGTCTATTTTCGATTTATTTTTTTGGTATTTATCTCAACTTATTATATTCTATTGTAAATTTTTATCTCAAATATAATAATTCAAATACATACCAATATCATCAAAAACTCAAACAAATAAGTTTACGAATTTTTTACATGTTCTTTTTTTTTTTGTACAAATACATAACTTTATTTCATATTTTTTATTCTTTTTTTTCGTATTAATATTAATTTTGAAAAAAAATATAAAAAAAGTAACATAAAAATAAATAAAATTTTTTCTAAGTATACAAATAAACATAAAATAAAGATATAAAATTATAATTTTGATTTTTTCTGAAAATTATACAAAAATAATAATATACAAAATCTCGTTAAAATCAAGAAATCACGAAATTAAATTATGAATGAATAGTTCCCCATATGAATTCTTCGATAAATTATAGACAAATATGTTAAAAAGACCAAAAAATTTCAAAAGAAAAATATTTAATTTCCTCAATTTAATACAATGTTTCTTAATTTTTTTAAATTACATTTTAATACCAATGAGCTTTTCACAATTTTTTTTAATTTTAACTTTTCACTATAACTTTTGCATGAATTTAAAAAATTTATTCCATTTAATATAACAATATCCATAATATTGATTAAAAATCAGCATTTCCTAATCGATAGAGACATTCTATTAACAATTTTTTTCAAATTTTCAAAGTAATTAATTAACTTGTTTAATATCATATTTGAGATCATACATCACACGAAATTTAAAGAATACTAATTAATATTGTCATTGTCACTTCAATCATGTAAATTAATACTCAATCATGTTAGAATATTCCAAGCTTCTTTAAATTACGCTTCTCTCAATGTCACGAAGATTTTGATAACGAGTTAATATCATTTCCCATTCAATAAAAACATTTTTTTAATTCCGCCATAATATTCAAATCGCTTCCCCGTGTGGCGTGTGCCTCATGCTGGGAACATTAACGTCAAATCCACCATATTTTGTACATCCACATATCCCATATCATTGTATTCAAATTACGATTAGCGAAGCATTCAGGCGCCTGGAATCACGCACAAAGTAGAATCGTCGATTTTCAATCGCCTCCGATTTCGCGTTCAATCACTTTTATTTACGACCCACCATCCATGTGGTGGAAGCAACGTACACTTTGCACGCGTTCTCGGTATAGGACGCGCAATACATAATTATGAAACTAATCAGACTTAATGCGACTGATCGCGTGACGCAAGTCAAGTTATGCGATGCTTCGACGAATCGACGATTTCCATCGCATCATGCGACAGCGAAATATCGTTTCCCATGGTGTTTTATAATCGATTAACGAATTATCATAATTGTGACGATATTCCATTAAAAAATTAAAGGTTTCTCCTATCTTTTCTTCTTTAATAAAAAAAAAAAAATTGATAAATTTCTCCATCACAAGTGTTATCGATAATAAATTATAAAATTGATCGTTTATTATATCGTTTATTCCTGCGACTTTTATTACTGATTAGTAAATTTTCATTCAATTATATAATATTCTGTTGAAAGATTAAAAGAGTTCTTTCTTTTTTTTTCATCTGATTAAAAAAAATTTGTCATCTTGATCTTAAATTCTGAAATTGATTATTACATTTCTAGCAATTGTTATTAATTAAAACGAAACATGATAAATTCACATGGTTCCAGTTGTAAGATATTATTATTATTTAAAAATTAATATTTTCTTCTTTCTTTTTTTTTTTTTCCTCCAATTAAAAATATTGGCAAATTATCGATTCTAAATCTTAAAATTGATCGTTCATTTCTTCGAGCTTAAATATTAATTGGTGAATTCTTATAATTCTCTTATAATTCTAAGATATTTGTTTTTTTTTTTTTGAAAATTAATATTTCTACTTTCTTAAAAAAAATTGGTAAATTTTCATGCCATCGATCTTGATTCACGAAATTGATCGTGTAGTTAATTAAATACAATTGAAATTTTACAATTAGTATTATTGATTGATTTGTTTACTAGATTTTCTCCAAAGTTAATTTTATATGAATCGATTTGGTTAATGAAATTTACATTAATTATATTCGTTTTAGAGTATACTGAATTACATATAGTACAGAGGAACAAAGAATAGGAAAATGAGAGAATGATATATATATATTTCTAGACAATTGAAGTGATCAGATTTATTTTAAATCAAACACGAAGATCGTTAACTGAATGGTTTTCATTGATATTACGTATCGATTTTGGCAATGAATAGATGTAATTAAATTGCATGTAATACCATCCTATTCTATTTTTCAATTTTGCGTCATGATTTTAGTCCAGACATTTATCTGAAACAGTTTATTTTTTGTTTCGTTTATCGTAAGAATTTGATACGACAAACATTTTTTTTTTACATCACAATTTTATAAGATACCTTTATTTTTCAATTCAAAATTAACTTATAATTAAAAGAGTTAATTTTTAAAATATATATTTTATTTTATGATCTGTTAATTTGAAAAAATATTTTATCAAAGAAAATTAAATGTGAATAATTTTTCTTTCTTAATCAAAAATATTAATAAACATTATTTTTGGATGAAATTTTGAAAAAAAGAATAAAAATGATAAAATCACGTCATTTCTATGAAATTATTTGCCTGAATTTTTGAAGAAATAAGAATGATAAAATTATATGATTTCAAAATCAATATCTGGAATAATAATTTAATTTAATAGCCGAAACTTTTGAAAGAGGATGATAAAACTACAAATTTTAAACTGCACGAAAAAGATTAAAATGAAAAATTGGAAAATCTTATTCTGAATAAAATGAAAAAAATAGAATTAATGCTTGGAAGGATCAAGAAAGATTTTCTTCCAACAGATATTCTTCAATAAACAACAAAATTTCAAAACGTGAACAGCAAACGATATCGTTTACTTGATTGCAAGTTTTATTTTCTTTCTCTAACTGTATAATATAAAAATAAAATAAATAAATAAAAATAAATAAAAATAGAGATATATTGTGACATAATATTGTTAAAAATTAGTGACTTTATATTTTCAACGAATTTTTTTTTTTAAAATGAATTATTTATCAATAAAACGTCTCAATAATACTTCAAATTATTTCGAATATTTGTTCAATTAATAAAGATATTAGAAGGGATGATCTTTTAATCATATTGTCTAAATAACGCGTTGTATATTTTACAACAGAAACATCCGTGAAAGTATTGCAAAATATGTGACAGTTTGTAAATGGTATGCAATTAAAAAGTATGACCTTTGTATGCGTATTGCATGGATTACTATGTGCATTGCATAGACGTAATAAACGTTGGCAGATATTAATAAAAATATGATCTTTGTACGTAGACTATATCCACCATTCTGCTGTACATCGCAGGTATTTGCAAGTATGTATTCAAAAATATCATCATGTACGCGATATATCACATCATTTTTTTTCTCAATAATCTCGTTTCTACTGTTTATCTATTTTATTATGATGTTACGTAATTATCTCATTATAAAAAAAACATCGTAGAACAAAACTTCAGAAAGAAAGATTTTTATAAATTAAAAGAAATAGAAATTATAAGGATTAAAAGAAAGTTATAAAATTAAAAAATTTCAATTATTCACTATGTACTATTTCATCGTATTTTAAATTATTTTTAAAATCAAAAAAAAAAGAAAAAGAAGAAGAAAAATAATAAATAAATAATTGCTAAGTAATAAGAAAAAAAAAGAAGAAAGAAAAATAAGTTTTTGACACACCCTATCTCAACGTTCGATCAGATGATCCTCTAAATATTTTCATTCTTTCGGACATACATTTCCAAACAGTATCAAGATGAATGTCTCTCATAGCCTCTGTTCGATGACAGTCTCCCGTCATCGAAAGATAAGAGCGCAGAGACGAAGAATAAATAATATCAAGCTGTGGTTGGCGTTAATGAAACGCTTTCAATAGAACTTCCGCGTGCAGGCCGGGTTCCTTACACATATTTCTTCAACCAATACTTCATCAACGACTATTTATTCCGTTCTAAACAAACCTGGACGTGTCTTAAGACCAGAATCATTATGTACGGGCCGACAGACAATGTGCATACTGTGTTGTTAATGCCGTGAAGAACCATAGTTCTTATCTATTATTAAGCGTGATTATATAATATGTTACAAAAAAAAAAAAATATTATACCATATATTTCGTTTCTAAATATTATTTAAAAGAAATAAACACCTACTGAATTTTTAATTGAATTGTATGAATCATTCAAGTTAATTAAGTTAATTTCTTCGTTTTTGAAAACCTTACATATTACACTCATGCATTTCTCAAAAATAATTTCCATGTGATTCATACCATTATTGATTCTCTCCATATATTGCAAAACGTTGCAAAAAAAAAAAGGAAAACGTTTTTTTCTTTTTTCTTCATTCTTTTATAAAAAATGTACAATAAAATGTTAATCATAAAAAAAAAGATACTATCGATTGAAAATTTCCAAGTATACCTGATATCTGGCAATGACAATATACAATGATAATAGATTTTCATGAGTTTTCGTGCAGTAAGTATCGAATTTAATAATTGGAAAACACTTTCAAAATTGTCGAATCCAAGTAATTCAAAATCCCTGAAGATTTTTACGTTCGAATTCTCGCAGTGCATATAGATGCACGCAGGATTCCACGTTAACAAACGATCGCGAAAAATCGCAGGGCAAACATATACATACAGACATAGAGCAAATATTACGAAAATTTATTTTTGACGTAAACACCTTTCATGCAAACATTTCAGGAATTTGTTTTCGATACCGGCCCACGACCCCTTTTCCGAGAGTTCCATATATACGGGGAATTCATTTGCCCGCGATAAACTGAATAACTCGATATTTTATTGGGTTCCGTGTAAATTTGTCGAGTGGATCGAGCTGAATGAGACCTTGCCACTCGTTTTGGAAAACGATGATAAATTCCATTTTTCGTGGAAATATTAGACGATTGAATTAAATGTTTCTTTGATCGTAACGATACAATCACTTTTTAACTCTATTACATTCTTTCAGCCATTTCAACAGTATAGAACATCGTGCGTTAAATGTTAAGCTTGATAAAATTATTTTAAGAGGGTATTGATCTCTCTTTATGCGAATATTTTTAGTTTAGAAGCGGAAATGAAAAGATAAGGGATCTTTTAACTATGGGCAGTTAGAGTGGCATAGAAGATCAAATAATAATAGTGAAAAAATGATTATCTCTAATTTTTTAGATTCAGAGAGTAAAAAAAGTAGAGAGAATAATTTCTGAAAGTCAATTTTTTCTTTTTTAAACACATATTATATTTTTGACTTTTTAATTCTTACTTTTTTATTATAATTATAATTTTTTCTTTAAAATTATTGATATTTTAAAATGAACATGTATATAAATTTACAATATTAAAATTAATATGATTTTTCTTTAATCTATTCCGAATTTAATTCGGATATTACATATTTTATATAATAAGAAATATTATTTGCTAGGAGTAAAAATTAAATTAGAAAAAATTTATAAAATAAATGAGAATAATGATTTTTTTCGATTTCTTAAGAAATTTTTCAATCATAAATTCAGATTTTATTAGCATAAACATCAAGTTTTATTCACTATTAAAAATCATGAATAGCAAAAAAGAATTTTGCTTCTATATTTCGTTCGATTCTAGAATCTTAGAATCTCGAAATTGAATCTCGACCTTTCATTCTTTCCTCTACTCCTACAGTAAGAAAGTGAAAATAAAAATTGATATGATTCCCTTGGTAATTCTATTTGATTTATTTTCTGGAAAAGCAGTGATGGTTATACGGCTAGTAGTTTCCAGAAAACTTTCTATCAGCTAACTATTAATTATAATGAAAAGGAGAATTAAAGGATATATAAAAAAAAAAAAGGTGAAATCCGGTTTAGTTAACGCGGTTGATTGAACTTGTTTTAAGAACCTTAAACAATGAATATTTCCGCACGAATGTGCTGACGTTATTCTGATCTTGTTTCTTAACAAATAATGTAATTATATTAAACGTTGTTCTGCAACCTTGATATAAAACGTATATTTTCTATGCATTTATTAGTATCGATGATTTTGCAACAAGTATACTCTATGTTGCAAAATATTTAGCTTACAATAAATACTTCTCTTACATCAGATGTCATCAATGACATCTAGATCATTCTATCTTAGATCATAATTGATCTTCGACCTGATGATTCGAGTCAAAAAGAAGAACTGCTCATTTTTTTTTCAATAGGTATAATATAAATATCCCAAGTCAGATATAAAGGAATAGTCAGAATTATTAACACGTTTTTTTCTTTTCTTTTCTTTTCTTTTTTTTTTTTTTTGCGTGAGAAAAAATCTCTTTAATCTCTTTACACGAGCATAACACGATGATTCTTAAGAATCGAAGAAGAAAAAAATATATGTTTTGCCGGAAATTATACCATCTTTGTATAATTAAAACACCTTGTATAATACAGATCTCTCATTATTACGTTTATTACGATGCGTTTAAAATCGCAAAAACTTTCTCATACTATAAATACGCTTCGTAAGAGAAACGGAAGAATCGAAACTGCGAGGTAAATATCGATTAATACACACAATCTACAAGGGTTTCTGCGTGGAATAGGAAATTTATCATTCAGTTGTTACTTACATGGGATTATCAATAGTTTTATCGTTGTACATACTTGCACATGAAACTATATGATATTTTCGAAACGATATTAATCCAGGAACATCGTCTGGGTCAATTCTTATCCACACGAATACGCTTGTTTCGTTTAGTGTCATTGCTTTATCGCTATACATTTAAACATTCGATGCTCCGATTAAAAATGACCTAACCATCATTAAAGTTAATTATTATTATAAGTCACGGAATTTATTTCGATAATATTATTATTTTATATTATAAAATCGAAAAATCTACAACGTTAGAAATTTATTTATCAATACGTATATAATAGATATTATAATATTTATGATTTATTAATATTTGATAGACGATAGCTCGTCGTTTGTCGAATTGACCAAGCCATGCGATAGAACGCGATCATGAAAAATTTTTCTGTTAAACGATGACCTGATGTCGAGCTCCGACGGCGGCCATTTTATTAAAAGACCGCGATATGACGTCACGTGGCCTACATGATAACCTTCACTTTTACATTCGAACGATATTGCTTGCTTCTTCAAGCTCTGATGACGGTTTTTTATTACACAGTGAGTATAATTATTTGGAAAATATTTCGTATATATAATCGACAAAAATAAAAAAAAGTCGTTTGTGTTCTTTCGCAAATTAATATGACAATGATATTATTGGCGGGAAATTTGAAAGTAAATCCTCAAAGTTTCTTCGTAACGTTAAAAAGCTTCGATGAATTTGGATAGATATCGTTTTTTAATATAATAGTTATTGAATTATAATGTAATAGAAATTATTAATTAAATAAATAAGAGAATATTGAAGCTATTTTTATATCGTCCTTTCTCGAACGAACAGGAACTAGATGGCGAGAAAAGGAAAATCGATTCTGTAGCGTTATAAGTGACTATATATATAATCATTAGTATTCTAAGATAACTGGTAAAACTAGTCTAGATATCATGAATTTATATAAATATTTTTTTAAATATTATAAACATTTGTAATTAAATAAAACCTTTTATAGATAAATTATTATTAAAAAATAATTAAAATAACTTATAAAAATGCGTAAAGTCTTTGGAAAGACCAACAAAAAGATAATATCGCGATTCTCAACAGACTTTGAAGCGTGCAAAACGAAGCAAATAGAAGCGAAATAGAAAAACCAATAAGCTTGTAACTCGAACTAACTATTATTGACGATTCGCCTGGGAAACTACTCGAAAACTATCCAATTTCGTTTCACCAATTTCCGTCGTTTCTGATCAAATATTAAAATGCGCTAAAATCCTGGGAGTGCGCGCTATGAGATGTGATTCTGCGAACAAGAAATTATCTAAGGAAAATAGATAAAAGATCGATTGGTCCACATTAGTAATCCGAAAAATTCTAATTATTTTAAGTAAATAAAAATTTAATTTTATCTAATTGTTATTTGCGAATTAACTTTTATAAAATTCTCCAATACAATTTTATTTTTGAGAATTTGTTTCTGTTTTTATATAGAAGTTAGCACAAAAACGTTCCAAGAGTGATATTCTGATCTTTAAGAGAAGAAATATAATAATCACTGAATCATTAATCATTTAAGAAACTTTATTCGATACTTATACATATTTTAACTTTAATATAATATATTGTTTTACGATACAAAAATTCGTATGTTGTGATACTATAATTCAACAATAAAAATAAAAATTCTTCAATTTCTCTTTTTCATACATTTCATCAAAATGAATCAAAATCTTTAATTTTAACTTTTAATTAATATCTTCTTAATTATCAGTATATATTAATATTTATTGAATTTGATATTTATAATTAAAACATCATAAAAAAATTGGAACTTCATTTATATAATATATAATAAATTTCATTACTAATCTATATTACACATCATTACACATAATTATCTAATTATATGAAATCTAAACTATCATTAAATTTCGCTCAATTTATACGAATTCCTTTAAAATATAATATATTTGAAAATATATTTTATACAATTTCTTATTTGATATTTCGATATTTTAATAAAAATTCTTTTATACTAATATATATTTCTATTAAATGAATAATTTCTTCAAGCTCATTTAAATTGAACAAAACATTTTGAATCAACAAACACGAATTTACTCAACATCGTTACTCAAATCTAATTATAAACACTTCCTATTAACCATGAATGCATGCGTGGTCGTAGACTCTTCTTACGATTTTTTGCAAAACGTTCCTTCCGGGAAGCCGAGAAGAACTATGAAAATCGATGAGCGGCCCGTAGATAACTTCGAGTGACTATTCGCGGAATCATCGTTCGCTCTAGGAGGAAGGAAGACGGGTGCAGGGAGCAGCCGAAGAATCGAGACCGCTGCGCAGAAACCGCGGTGGCGGCATCGTCGTGGTCTCATCGACCTAACCTACTTTAAGCCGAGAGACGCCTGCACGAGGACGACGGTGGCGCCGTCGGCCGAGGACGTCCGACGGCGACGCCACCAACTATATCTAACTGCCGTTCTCCAACGTCCTCGTACCAAGCTCCCCCTCTTCCTCCCCTTTCTCTCCACTCCTCCGCGGCGTGTCTCCTTCTCCTTTTTCTTTTCTCTTTTATTCTCTTTCTCTCTTCTTACTCTCCCTCTCCTGCTCTTCCTTTCTGCTTTTCCATGACGTTCTATATCGCGATATCCTCTCGCCGCTTTTTCAACCCTAATCGCGACAATCGAAAGCAAAAGAAGAACTCTTTTCCAACGGTTGGAAAGTGGTAACGATTTTCGAAAGACCAAAGAAAAGTTCGGCCGACCGACGATCGACCGACCTCGATATATATTTCATCCAGTTGGCGGCCACCGCGAAAACAGTTCGATCGTGGCCATGGAGGATCTCCTCCAGAGCGAAGGTTTTCATATTATTAATGTATCGCCTTTATGGATATGCATTTCGCGATGTGTAATATGCGAGAATTTACTCTGGTGAATTTGAGGGATTGTGTTAGGCAAAATGTGGTACGAAAGTAATATTTATACTCAATAGGGGTTAGAAAGATATCGTTAGGTCTTTAACTATAAAATATTCGAGAGGTGGACGCTTACTCGTACGTATCACGCGAACTAGTATGAGGAAGCACGTAATAGTCGTTCTTACATTGTATATAATTCCAGAAATACTGACTAAATATGTGATACTTTTTTTGATTTAAAAAAAATTCAAAATGTAATTCTATTTTTATTATTGAACATTTTTAATTTATTTATGAAAAATAAAGTGAACCTATATGATATATTATTATTAGAAAATAATTAAAATTATTAATTAGATAATTAGATAAAAACTTATATATTCGATATAAAATTCTCTGATTATGTACAATAGAATTAAATTTTTCATTGCATGAATACAAAATTCTCATTAATCAATCATTCTCCGAAAAATATAGATTAATCATCACATGTAAAGATACTAATAATAGTATAATAAATTAATATATAAATAAAGATCGACAGTACTATATTATTTCTATTATGTAAAATTTTTTCTTCTTGTTTTTTCATGTAATACAAAAATAGAATATAACAAAAAATAGAATCTTATTTTTCAATCTTTTCCTCTATCAATCTTTTTTTAATATAAAATTAAATTACAATTCGAAAAATAAACTTCAGTGCATATATTTTTACATACCAATTTTTATATTTATTTCTAACTTTAGAATTATCCTTTAAAATTTCAATCTATTTTATTCAAATATTCTTTACAAAAATCTCAATCTATTTCAGTGTCTAAAGAATACGAAATAAAAAATAATCATCTTTCATGCTTATTATATTTCAATTATTAAAAGAAAATTTATCTTTAAATTTATCTTTATATTTATCTTTAAATGATGAAATAATAAATAATACTGAAATGAATAATATGAAATAATAATAAACTATGATTTATTAGTATTAAATATAGGACGCAATAGATAATTTATTTATAGAAATGATAGACTAAACTTTATTTCAAATGGAATCTTATTCTCAATAAAACTCCATATCTTAATTGACAATAAAATTATAAATTCTAAAGGATTTGCTCATAATAAAATATTCCATTTTCCCAATATTTCCTCCAATTTCATTCCAAATTTTCCCTTTATCATGCAATTTCTTCCAGATTCCAATTTTTTTCTCGAGACTAAAATCGTATAAGTAGAATGGCGTCGCTTCGGTCTCCAATGATCCGTGTTACGCAACACCGTCTGTTCGGGTGAAAAATCTTTGCCAAGAACAAAGGGGAACATCGACTTGCTCCCGTTTTCTTTCGTTGCTCTTGCGCCAATCTGTATCGAGCAGATTCTCATTCGGTTATTTAGACGTCGAATAGCCATACAAGTTCGCGGAAGTTTTGCTCCATGACGCGAAGAATATCGTGACCGATCAACCCGCGGCGTTCGTACTTTTGCCGCGCATGATTCTCCGCTTCCAGGACATTAAATACGACGAAACGAACCGCTGAGTCAGAGTGAATCACCGATTCTGAGCCTGGTGGTCGCGAGGGGGATGATACGAAGGCATTCCAAGGCGCGTATCGGCGGAATTAACAGATTTGTATAGCCGATAAATACGATAAGATGGAACGAATCTCGCGAAATAAGATACGACACGTCGATAAGATTTGTTTCCTGTATGCTCGCCTTGATGATTCCCTGATGCCTTGACATGGGAACTAAAATGGATAATTTATGGAGATTAAGAAATTCATATTGTTTGAGCATTAGCAGTAAGTGAATTTTGATTGGATTACTCTGGGAAGATCGTGTATTGAAATTTTAATTATATTGAAATTTTAATAGTTCCTATAAGCGTAGTAATGTATTTAATATTGAAATAACAAGTGGACTCTTTTTGAGGAATAACTTAAATACTTTTTAAAGATTCATTTCAAATAAAAATATTTGATTTTAATAATTTCTTCGTAGATATATTGTATCTTTTCTTCCATATATTTTAAACGTATTAATCATTTCACGTGTTGTTTTTTTTTTTATTACGAAAAGATTATTTATTTTCAACAGAAAACTTAATTTCAAATTAAATTTCGTAAAATTTAATCCTATTAAATATTGGTAAATGTTCTTTGTTCACTTGTCCAATATATTTATTATTTCATTATAACGACATCTTAATTATTTAAAAAGAAAGTAGAACGCATAATGAAAAACCATTCATTAGATTCTAGAAGTATGATAATATTCCGGATAGTTCTAACTGTACATTGTACTACAAAATAATCTCTTCACAAAGACTTGAATCGACCTCACTAGGAAAGGAAGAGAATAATAAAATAATAAAATAAAAAAAAAATAAAAAATAAAAAGTCATCATAACACGTAACTTATTTCCCAATAACATAACTTTTTTCCGCAAATCGGCAAGAAAACCATCCTAATTACCCAACTTATCTCTATGCTGTACCGATAACAAATACTCGAACAGGTAACTGCACCGAGAAATCGAGATTCCAGAACACCGATCTCGGTCAGCCCCTTCCGATCTTTCGTATTTAAGTTGCGTTCGAAGTGGCCAGTTAGAAAACGCGCGATTCAGGCGCGCCTTCTCCTGCAGGCTTGACTCATATCGTGAATCACATGCTCTTCAATCTACATACATACGTGTATGTATCATACGATTCCAACTATTTCGCATCGAGTTTAATTTCAATCGTCGTATTGCGTCGAGAATATTTCATAGAGAGCAATTAACGTATTGTGGAAATGTATTCTTTCAAGTCTATAACAACGACATTAGATTTTGCTTTGGAGTGAACGTTACTACCGGTCCCGTTACCGCCATCTTTTTTTAGGGCGGTTTCGAGGAAGCGTTCGGTCACGATCGAAAGTTGAGGAACGTTCAAAGAAACGAATTTCTACGTTTTAAATCGAACTGAAAATTTTATTTTGTAGATAAAAATATTGAAATTATTTGATAAAATTTATGATTGAAATGGAAAGATTATAAATGAAAATATATTTATTAAATATTACGTTCTTTAATAAAATTTTCAATGATCGTTACTTATTCGTTGAATCTATGATTAAAGTAAAATTAAAATCTTTAATTAATAATTGATAATTTATTCATTTTCTATACTTTTTTTATTTAAATTTTTTGTATTAGAGATTTAATAATTATTTTTCACTCTGTATTTGTTTATTAAGATTATATTTGATATAAGAGACGAATAATATTGAAATATAATATATACGTATAGGATCATTGTATTTTTTGAAATCATGCTTTAATGAAAAAAAAAAGAATGTTTTCAGGAAAGAAATCTATTGGAAAATTGAAATCGTTCTCTATAAAACTCCGTTATGTATATGGCTCTTGTCGACTATCAGAATTTCGACAATATTTTTCATTTTTTATCTAACAAGTCGTTAAGTGCAATTAAACGCAAACATAAATCGTTGTTAGTCGTCTGGATTTAACAGTGAAACATCGTTTACAACGCGTAAAAGCGGGAAATTGATGAACTGTTTTTGTACGCGGCTCGATTAACGTTATTGGCCGATACGGTATCGAGAATGATGACCGTGTGTACCCCTAGATGTTACGTGATTTCGTCCAGAAATTCGGCTCGTGAAAGCAACACCGCCTAAATTTAGAAAGTAGCCAGACCAGGCTCTAGCCGGCTGGTTAGCTAGAGCAACTTTCATCCTAGAGTCAGAGTCACCAACTCTGTTAGAATATTGTCAACGAATGAATTTTATCTTGCAAAAATTATAAAGATTTTAAATAAATTTTTATAAATTTTAATAAATTTTAAAATAAATAATTTTGACAGATGTTCTGTTAAAAAAAAGGATATATTTTTTTTTAATGCATTAATCTTTTCTCTTCGTGATTGAAGAAAGAAGAAACGAAAATTATCAATTTATATTATTTAATAAAACATGAAATTTGTAGATAATAATATAATTAGTAGATATAAAAATAATATAAAAAGTAAAGAATAATGTAAGTAATAAAATTCACTTATTTTTGTAATTATTATTAAATATGTTAGATTGTTTAAGAAAATTTGAAAGTATTTAATTATTTTTAAAATGTTAGTATGTAGAATGTTCAATAATTGATGGTATAATTAGAAATAAGATGAATGAATTTTCAAGAAATAAGTGAAAGACATAAAATATAAATTGGAAAATATAACGACATCTTAAAAACGAAATGAAAGATAATGAAAAATCATTAGCCAAATATATATGTTTAATTGTAATTTAAATTATACGGTTCAATAGCATGAAATTTGTGGTATGAAATGAAAGTAATAATATGATAGGGAAGAATAATAAGCAGAATCATAAATTGCTTTTATAATTATTATGAAGTATTAATGTTAGATAGTTTAGGTAAATCTAATTTTAATTTTTAAAATAATATATTTCACTTATATTATCATAAAAATCTATTTTTCATTTTAAAATAGACATCATATTAATAGTTTATCTCTTTGTATATATTAAAAATAAAAATGCTTCATATTATTGTTTGCATTTAATATGGTTACTAGAAACAAGCAACCTCAAATTCTTATGCAATACGTTTGTTAAAGATGCAATAAGATTGACATCAGAAATGCCTATAAAAAATTTATACTTCTTTTTATCTTTCTTTCTCGAACTTTATAAAATAATAAAAATTCACTATACTTTAAATGATCATATTTGAAAATTTCAAATGATATAATAGTTACATATTCTAGCAGTTTCACTTGGTAAGAATAAAAAATCGATAATAAATCATCATCTTTTCTGGCATTGTATTCGATCTTCAATATATGTATATATTTTCAAATTTACTTATATTTATTATAAAAATCTATTATTAAAATTTATTATAAATATATTTAAAATAATATACAACGAATATATGTTATTAATATTATTCCTGTTATAAGTTCTATCTTCTAAAATAAAATAATTTTATTCAATAACTCAAAAAGTAATTAAAAGGATTGAAAAACATTAGCTCAGAACTTTAAAAAAAAATTTTTAAAAATGATCAAAATAGATTCAATAGTATATTGACTGACTCATTCCAATATATTTTTAAATAATCTTTAAAAAAAATCTTTTAAAAAACAAAATTCTTTTAAAATTAAATATGTAAAGTCAGTGGTGCACTAAACGACCTACTGGTGGACAAATAATAAATTATTAATCATGCGGTGACGCAAGAGAATCGTGTCGCTTTGTTTCTGACAGATTGGCAATATTAAAATCCTCCTCAAGTGTCTTTTTCATCATATTAAATTTCCATCAATGCTTCGTGCTTGAAAACCTGCTCGCGCGACACGCTCATTTATTATATTCGAATAGAGTTTGCTAAAGGAAGAGAAACAAAGCTCGTTTCATTCATTATGCAGAGAATCGGGGAAGGGATGTTTATTGTCTGATATTATCAATCTTTATATATTGATACGTTATCAGAACCATGTAGTGAAAATAAATTTAACAAAGGTGTTGATTTTATATTGAAAATGTAATGAGATCTAACTTTTGTCAATCTAGGAGTGAATTAATTTATTGTTCCAACGATTTTACTTGTATCTTTTTGTTTAATCATTTGTTTTTTTTTTTTTTACGTTTTTTGAAAATTACGATTTTATTTATATATTTTGTACGATTGTTTGTTCTTATTTCATGTTACATTTTATAAAAAATGCAAAACTTTATTTATAATATATGAATTGATGAAATCAAAAAATGAAAGAATAGTCTTTAAAGTTTTATAAAATTTAATATTGATTACTATTTATATTAGAATCGCGTGTATAAGAAAAAAGAAGTTATTTCTTTCAAGGAATATAATATAAAATTCACATTATTAAATCTCAATAAATTAATAAATAAGTATAAATTATGAAAGAAAAATATTTTAAAATTAATTCACAATCGAGTTACAGATAAAATAAGAAAAATCATCAGATATTTATTCTTTTAATTTTCAGATGAAAAAAAATGAAGAAGGCTATATATTTATATATAATAAAAAATCTATAATATATCTAACTAAATAAATAAATATATCTTGAATATAACTCATGGATATTTATTATTTATATCGTTTACACATTCGATTCATTATAAGAATCGTAATTTTCCATAATTAGTTCATTTATTTCCACGATCTATAACAGATACATAAATAAAACGAATATATAATCTAAAAAATAATAATAATAAGAAAATAAGAAAAATACATGTAATATTAAACAAGTATAAATATATCAACAATGTATTTTCTTGAGAACTAAATAAATATTAAATAAAGAATCTATAAATTAAAATAAAGATCTTTCAATCAACAATTGAATTTTTAAATCAATCTTTTATGAACTGCTTTCAATAATAATGTCATTTCTTTATTTTCAGATTTATAATCTAATTATAAGATTCTTTATTTCCATCAAATATAATTTTTAATTTTTTTGTAATAAAATGTAAATAATTTAATTCAAGCAGAAAATATTCTATTAAAATTCTTTATCCACTATATATAATATACCTTTTACCCTTACTTTTCATTAAATACAATTCCCCATGCTTGGATCCATATTATCCACTAATATTTTCTAATTTCTATTAGATACAATATCCATGCTTGGATCTATATTTCCTTAATTTTTATTCTCCTATTATCTATTAATATTTTTTTATTTTTCATTAGTGTAACAAAAATGATTCAATTAATATTTAAAGTTTCCATTTTTATTCGAATAATTTATTTTATATCTTAAGTCTTAATTATTATTATGTTAAAATTTTTTATCTACTAACGTTCCTTGACTTTCATTATAATTCTTAATTATTTTATTCTTTTATTATTTAATGTGATAAACATAATCCAATTAATATTTAATGAGACTTCTATTATTAAAATAAAAGAAGATAGAAAATAAGAAGAAACGTAAAATAAATAACTGATGTACACATCTATACGTAGTGTTGTTCTCGTCATGTGAGGAAGCTAAATAGACTATCAGTACAGCACATCATTCGCGAATAGAGATGCTACATGATAACGTAACCAACAGTGGCACTAACGGTAATGGTAATTTATCGATAACGTTGCCACCCCATTGTTATTCGACACGTAGATGCTTGTGTGTGTATTGTACGCGCGAGGACACATATATGTCGATTCACATGCACGAGCATTTACCAACGCATACATAGTCATCAATATTAATACCGTTTGTTAACGTGTTTTCTATCTTATCAATTACAGGAGTTACAAACAATTTTCATTCTCTGTCTGCTCGTTCTTTACTCACTGTTACGTTCTTTACAAGCCTTGATAAACTTTAATAATTAGAAATACTTTAATAATTACAATAGATTGAAATTATTTAAAGTTAAAATGGAAATTGAAAATATTTAATAGTACGTGAAGAAAAATATTGTATTTGAATCGATATTTATATTTTTTTTATAAATATTTTAAAGTATTTTAATAATTTATTTTTGATTATTAAAGAATTGAAATATTATAATTTATTTATTATATAATAAATAATTTTATTAATTGCTAGTGAATAATGGATAATATCAAAATATTATAATTTGTATAATAGTTTATACTTAAAAAAAATTGTATTATATTTGAGAAACTTTGATGTGTCATTCCAGAATTAATTTTTAAAATGTTTCTGAAAATGATATCTTCCCTTATAATACTCTATATTAAAAAGAAATTATTCTAAAATATGCTATTAGAAATTACTAACCAATATTCAATTATAATGACAAACAGTGTATTGCGATTATTAAAACGAATTCAAAAACTAATAAACTAAATAAATTATTCAAAAATCTAAAAGTATTCTTCGATCCATCATAGTTGTGATCCACAAAGATTTTGAATTTTGAATTTTTTATTAATTATACTTATATTATTTTTATTACACTTATTGTAATTAAAATATTTTTTCAGTTTTATATTACAAATTTAATGATATTGTAAAATGAACATGTAAAATAACTTTCGCAATATACATATGCAAATTACGTTTCTGAAATAATATTTTTTTTTAACCTATTTCGTATCTAATCCGAATTTTTTTACCCAAAATTATTTTTACATAGCAAGAAGCATTGTCTACTAAAATCAAAAATTAAAATTAAATAAAAATTTATAAAATCAATGGACATACACGTTAAAAAATTTATTAATCAAAATTCTAATAACTCGAATGTTAGATTAGAAAGTAATCTACTATTGCTAATCATAAATTTCAAAAAAGAATTTTCTTCCTATATTTCATTTCATCTAATCCACAATCTATATCACAATGACAAGACTCACCAAATGCGCATATTCATATATATATATATGCTTTAAAGGATTAACCTCTCCGACAAATTCCTATCAACGTTTCGTTCCAGCTCACGTGTAAGCAGTTAGTCGAACGGTTCGTTTACCAGTAGCGTGCTTTCCATCATCAATCCCGCTCATTTGCGCGGATTCAAAGCGGCTACCGCGCTCTGCCATCCAACTGCCACGAGCGGGATCACGAAGAAAACGAGTGGACTCGTTCCTTTTTACGGGGGCATTTCGTACCGCCGTGTATCGATTCGAGCCCTCGAGGATCGTTTCTCTCTGTTAGCCGATAGCGGCTCGTAATGATCGTGGTATGCCAGCCTGAGGACTTCTTGATGCGGTTTGCAAGGTCGGGACCTTGCACGACGAAGAAGAAAATGATGAGAGAAGCTCGTGGCGGGATGCCTCGTGGCAGCTCGAGGAATAGCTAGAGGAATCGATCGTCCGTGAAAAGGATCCCCTTTCGAGAAGGGGAGTGCTCGGCAAACGAACCGGCACGGTGAGTTTCCCATGGCACTTTCTCGACGCGAAGATGGCGCTGCTCTTTTATTAAAAATAAATTATCAAGACGAAGATCGAGGGGAATGGGAAGGAAGAGGGACGAAGCTGTTAGTTGAGTATCGTGCGTGCAGAGAGAACGACGAAGCAAAGGACAACGACGATGAAGAAGAAGAAGAAGAAGAAGAAGAAGAAGAAGAGGATTGAGAAAAAGGAGAATGGCGAGGATAGAGGGCAATGATGAAGAAAAGGTGGTGGAGGAAGAAGCAGAAGGAGAAGAACGAGTGAGCACAGCAACTGCGAAGGACGAAAGAGCATCCTTTGGAACCGGTCCTTCTTCTTCGATGCTCACCAACGTTCTCTCTGTTACGACACACACAAGAAATGTTCGATGAGAGATGTTCGAAGTCCACGAAGTCCGAAGGTATTTGAAAAGTTTGACAGGAGAGAAAAGAAAGAGGATGCACGATCGATTTTTGTAATAGCCAACTGTTTAGGAGAAAATTCAATTCGTGAAACGATTTAGTAATTAGACAAGTTTGGCAACTAAACCAGGATAATTGGATTGACGTTGCTGGAAAAGAATGAAAAAGGTTTCACAGAATTCTGGAGCAATATTTGATATTTCTTACATTTGCTTGTTAACTTATGCAAAAATATAAGAGATATAATAAAATCTTTTTTTTTTTTCACAATTACAACATCCAAGTTGCATTCCTATGGCAACAGGATTATATTCATAAATCGTTAAACCATTTACCTCTTGGAATAACCTCCCTCCCCCCCACCATTTTCATTCTGTACGCTGATCAAGCTGCACCTTCTTCTGGAATTTAAGGAACCTGGCTACGCCCTGCAGTGGTGTTCGAATAATAATCTCGGTCCCATGTGAAATAACAATATATAACGCTCGTCAGACAGAGAATTGTCGTTTCGAGAAACGGAGACGCTATTTCCAGCGCTCATATTCTCGAGGGCTCCCTATCGGCGGAGAATTTCAGAATCTTCCCAGTATGCGGCGTTACGATCGTCCTTCGCGCGGAGAACCAACGTTGGCGCGTTGCGCCGTAGTCTCGCCGCCTCTCTCGATGGCCTTTTTCCCGTCTTTGTCATGCAAACGCTCGGCGAGGCAAGCTGGAGGGACCCGATAAAAGCCGCGCGCGAACCGACGCGAACGGACGAGCGGACAAAATCGAGAAGGAGAGAAAGAACCGGCGAGGAGAAACAGCCAAGCCAACCAGCCAAGCATCTTTGGTTCTTTTGCTTTTTCTCACCGTACAGCGAAGCGTTCTCCCTCTTTCTCTATATGCGTCGTCTCTTTTCCATCCCGTCTCCATTTCTCTCTTCTCATATCTATATGCACGCGCACGCCTTCTCTTCCCTAGTGTGCTCACGGAATCACAGTGCAAGAGAGTGTCTCTCGCGTACATTTCTCACGTCTCACTTGCTCCCACGAAGCAATGAGAGGGGAGCGGGAAGAGGTGAGTAGTATGCCTGGGAGCGTTCTTTCTCATGGCCTGATGCCAGTGTCGGCCGTCTTCGTCCCACCAAACAACCGATGACCTCCCAACCTTGTCTCGTTATAGAGTCCGTGTCTCTTCTCTCTCCCTTCACCACGCCGACTTTTTCCTCCCCCGCCACACCAACTCCTTCCTTCTGTTACCACCACCGTTGTTGCTGCGCCTCAACCCCGCTCTCTTCCACGGCGATGATTGCGCGTTTCTCTCGTCTTCGTCGTTTTTTCCCTTCCTCCTTTTCTTTCCTCGCTGTCCTTCCCCCACTATTGGCCATAGTGATCGCGCGTCGCAGCTTTTCTTTCTCTTCTCCCGCACCGCCACGTTCCATCCGCTCGGACGGCGTGCTCTCCCACCTCTCTTTCTCGCTCCAAAGACCAGCCAGTGTGTTTTTAAAGTGGCTAACTGTAAACTTCGCTTCGTGGCGCGCGTGCACACGCAGCCACCAGGCCGAGGATCACGTAGAGCCGCTTAGTTATGCCTTTGCCCCTGACCAATGCACCGGCGACCTTAACGAGTACAAAGTGCGAGAGGGAATAACGCGGTACCACAGCGACTGATCCGCTCTTCGATGGCTATTGCGCCGCTACACGGCCGCGATGCAGTTCCGTGGAACTTTCTGACCTTGTTTATGGTACCACTAGCGCCACTTGTTTCCTAGTTATGCTTCATTCCAATGAATAGTTTTAAACTATTCGATGAATAAATAATATAAAGTTTAGATTTGAGAAATTTTATTAAATCTAAATCAAACGTCAATTAATATGATTGAAATTTAACTTGAAAAGTTTAACTTAAAAGTCTACTGTAATTTATTTATTTTATCTGTAATTTATTATTTCGAGAATTTCAGCGAATTTTCTTCAGAATGTTTAAAAATCATGGAGAAAATTATCTCGACAATAAATAAAAAAAAAGAAAAAAGATTTTCTACAATCATGAGTCTCGATTTTTTAAAAATAAAAGAAAAGAATTAAAGAAGTTTTCATATTTCGAACAAATTTAAAACGAAATTAATGGCAGGACTAGGTATATCTACAAATCGTGAATTGATTCGTATTTAAACTAAAGGCGCGATCGAAGGATAAGCTTCGTCCGAGTAATTGTTTCGTTCCTTTCAATTAACTCGTTCCGCAGAATAAAAACGTTAGTCAAACTGCAATACCGTTCTTTTTCTATGAGAGAAAAAATATGCGATCGTTTTGTGAAATCGTATGATGGATTAACATCCAAACATATATAATAAAAACTTTAAAAAATCTATAAAAAAAAGGAAAAGAAAGGAATCGATGAGAAAAGAATTAAACAGCATTCGAAGGAGACGCGAAAGAAGTAGACAGAGAGTGGGGAAAGCAACAAACCGCATGCGCAGTTGCGCAGATAACGTTCTTTCGTTCAGGATATAAGCGTATAGCGCGCAGCCTACGTGTATAACAAGGTTAACCTCAAAAAATAACATAGATAACAAGATCATATAGAATCTATTCTGAATTTATCTAAAGAATCTCTTTTTTTTAATTTTAAAATAATTAATTTCATAAAATAAATATGTTGAATAATAAAATTATAGATAAATTTGCTTTTATTTATTCTTAATTCGTATTATTCATATCATTAAGATATGAATAAGATGAATAAGATATGAATAGAAATGAAGTAATCATTTATCGCGTAATAAATTATTTAAACATTTACAAAACATGTTTATATGATTTTCTTCTATCTTGTTTCTTTATATATAAACTATACCAACTAATAACGATACATATAAGCCTTGACATAATTATATCTTCCAAGTATTCCACTATTAGATCAATTTTATCTATAATATTCTTAAAAGAGTATGTAACGATTCACAATTTTTTGATTTATGATTAATTTTTCACATGTATAAACAACATAATTCAAGAAAATAAAGAAAATTTCTAGAAAAATTTTGAAAAAGTTAAAAGATTTATCCATTATAAAGCAAAAAGAAGGAAAAAGAAAATCCTAAGAGCACGCTAAAGGTTTCTCCTTTTTCTTCTTTCTTTCTCTATCGAGTTCTTCGTGTTTTCCTCGTCAGTCGCGTGGCATATCATCATCTCTCTCCGATAGCCGGTAAATTGCCTTCCATCTCAATGAGTCTGTCCTTCGGTACCATGCTTCTGTCGATTCTCTTTCTTTCTCCTTCAGCTGCCTCATTGCCTACCGCTACACGGAGAACACGCTCGTCCCCCGTTCGCGTGCGTCTCAACCGTTGCCTCGCCGATTTGCTCGGCGTGCACACGGCCTCCGGAGTATACACGAGCTCTCCGTATTTACGCACGCATGCATGCATTCCCGTGTGTAGCTACTCGAGCAATTCGAACCATTCGAGCAGGAAAATGGCAAGATTCGAAAACAATAAGCAATCTCGTTCATCCGTGGGGACATCTATAGGGAAATGAATTATCTATGCGAATATTGTAAGCAGTCGATCTGATGATTTTCTTCTTCATATTGATAAAAAAATCCACTGCGTACATATCATCACAGTTCAACGAAGTTGCGAATAAATGTTTGAAAATTTTTGTATACGTGTGTCGAGTAATCAACGATATTGATTCTGGGAATGGAACCTAGAAGGAGCAATGAGAAGATTCTGGCACCAGAGAAATCGCGATGTAACCGGAACCGTTTATACCATGCCTATTCATTTGCACTCCTAAATATAATAACTTAATGCCGTATTGCATCCTGTTATAATTCACATGAGTTATTGTAGTTATTGTATCAGCACATCGTAGTCACGCCGAAACTTTTCACACGAACAAAACGTGGAACGTTTATCACCGATTAGTACTGGAACTTCTCTTTCACACGACGATTCGTAAATCGCGATTTATGCATGATGGATATCAATTGTATATATTATCAGTGAAATTTAAATTTCAATTTTAATTTTGTGTATTCTTGAATGTTTATTTTCATTAGTAACTTTCTTCGAATCGAAGCAACTGACGAAATATGGAAATAAATGATAGTTACAAAATTTATTCACAATAAGTTGAAAAAGGACAATAATACGAAATTAAATACTAGGAATCTCAGATACGTATAGCATATGAATCGTGATTCACGAATCATCATGTGAAAGAGTAATCACTATTCAGTATTTAATTTCGTAATACTATAATTGTTGAATTGCGAATGAACGATTCTATAGCTATTATGTAAATATCATCATTTATTTCTAATTCATCTATTATCTCATTTCAAAAAAAGTCATTGACTAATTAATCAAGAGAGATTGACAGATTAATAAAGAATATGTAAAAATGAAATCGCAATTCTAAATCTCACAAACAAGAATCTATAAGCTTCTATAAACGTTCAGACATACATTAATATCTATATAAATCATGATTTATAAATTACAGTGTGAAAAAAAAATAATAACTATTTTGAATAAGTACGATTTTCTTAATTTTATTTATATTTTTTAAAATTATTTATATTTTTTAAATATTATTTTTCAAATATTTTTTCAAATATTTGTTGAATAATATTTTCTTGGATATTGGATTAGTTGTGTATTTTAAGTTGTATTTTGTTGAGATATTTATATTATAATTTATATATTATATATTATATATTATAAAATTATTAAAATTCTGCAATTTTATCAAGTTTTTGCTGTGAATTAAATATTTTTAAAATTTAATTGAAATTTAGAATTACTCTTCAAGTATTATAAAAACACTTCATATATTTTAAATGGTGATGTATATTTTATTTGACTATACAAAGAAGAAGTGTGAATCATATAAACATATATTCAATATTTTTTTATTGAATATATATTATTCAATTTCTGAAAATACTTACCTTTATTTATTTTTTTATTAGGTAACAATTTTTTATAGATTCTACACAAATGATTAATGGCAATATAATAAAGAATTCAAATATTATAGTTTTTATAAAATATATGTAATAAGTATAAAATATTGTAACAAAATATTTTTTTTAATAAAAAAAAAATTAAAATTATTTTCCACATTATAATATTATATATATTTTTCCATTAACTATATTGAGCAACATTGAGATAATTTCAATGATAATAAATAATTTAATTCTTTTTCTTATTAAATGATAAATAATTTTATAATTCTTTTTTTTATTCACGAGATATTTGGAATTCATTTTGATTCTGTGAGCATTTGGCTTCATGTTAATTATTGGATTTGTTTATTCGATCGTGGGATTGCTATGTTATATTATATTTGGATAAATCGGTGATTGACATTTTGGTTGTATTATAATATCAGGCTTAATCGAAATTTTCGATGGTTGATGGACAACTGCGAAGTTTCAATGTAATTAACAAAATGTAAATTTTATCATTAGAAAGCAAATATAAATTATGTTTTTAAGTATGAAATATTAAAAATTTCAAAATATTATAATATAATTGATAACAATTACATTTATAATTAATTATATTATAATGTGTTGTAATATGTTTAAACTAATGATAAGAAATATCATTAATAAGAAACGAACATTGTCAATAAATTGTTATCAATAAAAAATTAAAATCATTTTTCAAAATTTAAATAGGTTTCAAATCATAGTTGAATAATCGTATATAGAGTTAAAATTAATTTGTACACATACAGTACGTCGCGGAGTATATTAAAACATTTCATTTAATCCAATTTTTGTTACTACTAAGTTGAAAGCTTTTGTTTGAGAAATATATATCATGCAAATTTTGTGCGCCGCCTTTTGCAATTTGTTTCAGGGATTACCGCATGTACTCTTTTCACTTTAATATATAAAAGTGGTAGGGCACAGACGCTGCTTTGTAAAATTTTACATTTTTATTATAGAATTACATATCACAGGACAACTGACTTAACTAGCTAAAATATTTCTCCTCTTTTGTTACTGAAATATCATGCAATGCAGTTTTTATTTATCATTCAATTATATTCGAAACAAAGTGCTTCACACTTGTATTTTTGGAAAACTTATAGAAATACGTTTCTTTTTCGTATACATATATATAAACACATATTTTTCTAGAGGATTTTTCGTCGCTTATTCAATGAAATTTTTCGTTCAATGAAATGATGAAGATATCATGCGAAAATAATAAAATTGAAATATTTATTTCTGAGAGAAATTATTTTTAAATTTTAATATTATATTATATTTAATATTATATTATATTTAATTATATTTTATAACATTTAAATTTGTTATATAAATAATTTTTTATTGCATGTTTTTTGTACAAATAAAAAATATATCTACTAATATTTTTATTTTTTATCTTGATTTTATTTTTATAAAGAAATTGATTATAGAACTTTTTAATTATAATTTCAAAATAATTATACAAATTTTTTATGATATAATTACAATATTTAATTTCTGCATAGTAACCAAAAAACTTTAGAAGATATTCCTTTATACAATTGAAAATATTATCTACATCTCTCGTCCAATGTTCTAATCTTTTTCTATATCTATATTTTCTATATTATATAATATTAAAAAATTGCATCAAATAAATAAATAATAGAGCAATGCGCAACAAGGGACACGCCAGCAACCTGTTAAAAGCAACCTGATGACGCTCGGCAACGACGTCCGTCGACATTTCTCATCTCGTACGAAAATTCTAACGGGCCGATAGGACTAAAAGTTTCGTGTAACGGCGCGGCTGGAAACAGTAAAATCGTGGACGAGAGTGTGGATCTCCTCTCGGCAGCGCGGCGCCAACAGATAAATTTACCCTCTCCTCCCT
>NW_006263570.1:1382161-1399280 GCF_000469605.1 Apis dorsata
TCCCTCCACCGCGGCCCGACGTACACGCATATACACAGATCAACCACCCCGTTCACCCCCTTCCACCTCTTTTCTAGCTGCTCCTCTCGACTCGTTTTGTTCCCTCTTCCACGACCCGAAAGCGACTCTATCCCCGTCCACGTCTCCTCGAGGTTCTCGCTCCGTTCGGTCGCGCGACCGCCTCGCCTTTTCTCCCTCTTTCGAAACGTTCCCTCCTTCTCGCGCGTGCTAGAAGGAAATATCTGCCGACTCTCCTTTCACATACCACCGCCAGCAGTCGAAGGCCTCCACAAGCGTTTATACGCTCTTTGTGGGACTGAAACGCCGCCTCGTCGCCGCGGCGGGAAAAGAGCGACGCGGTTGCCACTTTGAATCTTCGTGCCGGATGGTATGATTGGCGGGAAATTTGAATATTGATTTTATCGTTGTACGTTACATGGGTTATTTGTAAAAAGAAAAATAACGAAATCAATTCATTTTATGAAAGATTTTCAATTTTCTAGAATGGAAAGATAGATGTGATTAGTGTAATTTAATTTTTTTTGAAACCAAATAATTTATATTAGAGAAGATTTAGGTTTTGTTAATAGTTTATACACTGGATATTAAGAAAATGGGATTAATCGAAAATATTTATATGAGAATTTTATTGAAAAGAGATTTGTTAATTATTCTGATTCGATATCTGATGAAAATGAACATAAATCGAGTTAAATCGAGTTAAGATAAGTTGGAATAGTAATATTCTATTAAATCTTGATAATTTTCAACTTTCTGACAATTTCTAAAGTGATAAAAACATTTTTTTTTTCTTTGAAAAATATATAAGTATCTTTTACATAAATTTTGAATTTCTAAATCGATTTAGTTTTAGTTCTATTTTTCTTAAAATTTATGGATGGATTTTGATAAATAGTAAATAAATGGAAATATTAATTAAGGTATTTATATAGCATTTTAATAATTATTATCAGACATTTTTTTCGTTTTCATATTTGTAAGTTATAACTATTCTAAGATATAACTATAAAAATTGATCATATAAATCATATAAATATATAATAATAAATAAATTATAAATAGAATTTATTTGTTATAAATTTTCATATGAAGATTACAAAAATTTTGATAAACATTCAGATAAATGAAATTGTTTTTAATAAGTTTAAAAACAAGTTGTGAGAAAATTATACTTTATTACATAGAAAAATGAATACATACAAGGAATAAAAGTTTGTAATCAAATAACGCTCATTAATGCTCTCAAGTAACGGTATGTAGTTAGTATATGTAGTTAGGGAATGGTTTCGTTTTGTTGTCTGAAGCAAAGCATTCACGCGAATAATATAGAGAATTAATTATTGTATTCACGAAACATAATCCTCAACATTGGTAGCATGCGGAAGTAACGTCTTGATGGAACAATAGTTGAGATCAAAGTGCTGATTCTAATCAAGTCCTATTCTAAATTCATTCAACCTTTCAATAGAAATCGAGCTAGCGAACATTGATCAAATTTCATTTGATTCATCATCTCTTTACAATGATATTAATTACAAATGTCAATAAACTTTGATATATTTACATTCTTTGATAAGAGATTGTATCAGAAATATATAAATGTAATCAGATATATATAAAATAATTTAATGGAAAAATTGAAAATTATAAAATCAGAAGCATAGAACGATTGAAGAGTTCTCAAAAAATATATATATATCTTTGAAAAAAGAATAAAAAAGAAATTTACTAAACATACAATATACAATAATTAAATATATAATAATGTGCAATAATATATTTTATATATTTATATAGTTAGACACTCTTGATGAAAATTTATTATAATTCTATAATTTTCTCACGTTAAATATTTTGTCACCATGCTTCTTCTGAATACATGCAGTTTAAATATATCTTTAAAATAAAATATTCAATATCATAATTATAAATATTCAATACATCATTGATTTTAATTACAAAAAACAAATATTACTTTACTGCTCGCATTATTAATATTTATCATATATTAATATATCTTGTTAACATCTATGATTTGATATCTTGATCCCTGAAACGGTTAGCACAGAATCGTGGAAAAAGCAGTCAGTAGTAACTTATATTCCCTATCGAATGTCAACTAATTAATACCATCGTTTATGCGATAAAACGCATGTTTTATTTGATCATGTTAATACAACAAATCGATGCTGTCCGTACACTTTATGTAATTTATCGAGAATCAGCTTCGAACCTTTGTTTGAATTTATTATATCGTGAACGTGGTCAAATAGTAGATGATAATTTCTACATCGAACAATTTATCGCTTCTGTATATATCAATTTTTGGTCGAATTTTTATTTCATGCTATTTATTTAATTGAAATATAAAAGATGTAAAAGAAAAAAAAATTTTTAATATTTGAATGAATTTCTAGAATTTATTAGATAAGAATTTGTACTCCAAATGTAGATAAAATAAATTTTGAAAATTTTGATTAAATTTTTATGCAACTTTTATAATTTAAATTTCGTAGAAAAAAACTACGATAGGAAGGATAAAAATTCTTTTTTATTTAATTTCGGAAATTCTTCGATAATTTATTCAATATTTCAACAAAAAATAAATTTGTTAATTTTTTATAAAAAAATTTCAAATAATTAAAAAAATTCAAAGAAGACAATATAGTTTCTTAATTTAGGAGATTAAAAATTAATATTTCAATTTTTTATAAGAGAAAAATCTGATTTATAAAAAAAAAGAATTAATTTTATCCAATTCTAATTAAAAAAAATCTAAACAAATAAATAAAATCAGAAAAAGATAATAAAATTTCCTAATTTAACAGTTAATATTTTATTTTCTTAAATTAATATTTAAATTATAAAAAAGGAAATTAATTTTTTCTAATCCTAATCTAAAAATATTCGAAGAAATCGACAAAATGCGAATAAAATGCGAAGATTTTAGAATGTTTAAAAATTGCACTTGCGTGAAACTATGCCAGCTAGAGAGAAAAGTGAAAAAAACCGACGTTTTCTCATTCCCACGAGGCAAACTCAGGTTGAATCAAAAAGAAATCGAGCAGAACTGGACCGCGTAGGGAGAAGACAATATTTAATTGCATCGCGGCACAATGTATCATACACCTCGCGATATCTTTTGCCCCTATCAGATTAGATGTTCCCATCGCGTATTTAAATAATCAAATTGCATAGATCTCGATCCATATCTCTTACGCAATCTTGTCGATTTTTTGATAACTTCTCTGAATTTCTAACACAGAAATTAATCAAATTAATTTTTTAAATAAATTTCGATTAATAGATATTACATATTCAGTTATAGATATCTTTTTGTTTCTAATTTATTCCATAATAATTCTATTTCCATTACATTGGATAATTCTTATTTATAATAATTTTGGTAAAATCAAAGCATAATATACTCAATAAACTGAAAGTCGCGCTAATTTTCCCTACAAATGAAAGTGGAACGATCGCAAGTGGCACTATTTTCAGAGGGCTCACTTTCTGGCTCGTTCGACCTCAAATGGTACTGATTTTTATATAATCATAAATGATATCAACTTTTCTGCAACCGCAAATAGAAGAACCACAAGTGGAGCAATGCATCTCTCCATATACAGCAGTTATACCGATGAGGATATTCTAAACTTTGCTTTTCAAAAAGTGCGATGAACATAAAGAGAGATCGATTGATTCGATTACTTTAATTTTCAACATTTTACTCAAACATTTTGAAAGAGTTAGGAAATAGGAATAAAAATCGAAGAATAATTGAAGAGACGTAAAAATATATTTTAATATTTAATTTTGTTTTTATATGATTAGGATGTTTTAAATTCTCTTTGTAAATTCTTAATTTTGTTTTGTAAAATTTAGAAAAAGAAAATTCATAAAGAAGTTTGTATTTATTCCAAAATATATACAATTGAAGAAAGAAATTTTGAAAGTAGAATCTATTGTTTTTAAAATATTAATTTCAATTTCTTAAATATAATAAAAAAAAAAGGAGAAATAATGTATTAATAATTATAATAATATGCTGGATATATTATACATATAATAATTGATTAAAAATGTTTTATAAGTTTAAGAATGTTATAAAATTTATTAAAAAAGTTTTACAATTTTAAATAAATAATTTTGTTATTATTAAAATGTTATTTAACATATATGTATATAAAAAAATTGATCCGTAACATTATTGATATTTATCAATATTCATCATTTTAATTAAACAATTCAATTATTAATTAACTCTATTTTTCAAATGAAAAAGAATCTTATATTATAAAAAAAAATAGAAACCTATGATAGTTTGTTGATTTAAAATCTTTTCTACAATAAATCTTTAATTTGTCATTATTCAAAGAAAAATAATAAAGAATAAGAACTTTCAAAAAATACATTTAATACACAAAGTGTATTATTGTTGATCAATTTTTGGCTCAAAAATGGCGAAAAGAAAGTGGAAAGAATTATTACTGAGTAACTAGAGAAAGAAGAGATTTATTGAAAAAGTTTAATGGGTTAATGAAGACCGTGTTTCTAGATTAAACTTCTTTATTAAATTTAACGATGTATGCGCGTGTAACTTATACATACATACCGTTGATTTAAGATGAATAATTTAAGAGAAATTTATCTCTGCCTTTAGTATCACTTCTAAAATAGGATGGAATCAAAATCGCATGATTACTTTATAAAACTGAAAAAAATTTGCTTCTTAATTTACTTAATATACACAAAAGGTATTTTTTGTAAGATTAAGTTAAGGTAATATAAAAGCTTTGAAGTTTAAATTCTTTTTTTTTTATTTCTTCTTTAAACAGTTGTTTTTAAAAATATTTCTTTTTTAACTTTTATTTTCGTTATATTATAAATTCTAATATTATAAATTTATTAGTATTTTAAAATGATATTTTACGAATACTATAAAATGATAATTCTCTTTAATTTATATCAAATCTAATTTGAATTTCTTTATTCTTATTTTACAATTATTTTTATACAATAAAAGCAATTGTTTGCTAAAAATAAAAAAATTTAAATTACATTATAAATTATTGAATAAAAATTCATAAAATAAATAGAAATAATCAATTTTTAAATGATTTAAGAAACTTCAATAATTTTTATTTGCTAAGAATCATGAAATAGAAAAAAAGAATTTTATCTTTATATTTCATTTCAACCTATTTTACTAATCATTTTCCAATTATTATTCGATAAAATATATATCGATTATGGATATTATATCCATATGATTTTGAATGATTTATTTAATATTGGAAACAAACGTGATAAATTATAAATTTGTATAATTATCAAAAACATTTTCTATCATGAATTTCTTTAAAAAATAATTTCTCAGAAACTCAACTCTGCCTACAAATATATACAATAATATAATAAATAACGGCACAGTCATACAATTGATTGGTATATTTACACAATGCTCAGTTATTTTACAATCGAATTAATTAATTATTATATCGCAAGAATAATTCGTATAACGATAATTCCTGCACGAAACAAAACAAGTCGATGCTTAAACCCTTTTGATTTCAACATTTATCGTAACCAGCCATTGATGCGTCATTAAATCAAACGATAAAATCCCACTCTAAATCTGGCTAATTCAGAAATTGTTAATTCTCTTTCGTTCCATTTATGCCGCCAAAAATTTCAAGGGTATTTATTATATTTATTCGATAATTGAGAGAAATTAGATGATCAAAAACAAATTATCAAAATGTTATTTATTGACAAAATATATCAAAATTTATTTTTCCAATTTATCAATATTTCCAAATTTTTATTTCGAATAATTAATTAATTTAAAATATATTCGGTAATTTAAAATATCATTATTTAATAAAATATTTTAATATTTGGTTTTTTATTATCATTTCATCGAATTGTATATTTTTTAACATTGTTTGTAAAATATAAATATAAATATAAATATCAATAAGAACTGAATGTTTTTATATTTTATAAAAATAAGGAATTTTCATATATGACATATCCTGATGATTATATGTTCTGATATATAATTAAAATACATTAGTATTATATACTTAAAAATTCAAATAATCACTTTAAATATTATTTCAATTAATACAAAGAAAAATTATTATTTCATATTGATTTAACACATTTAAAAAAAATACTATAACAATATCGTATTCTACCATTTTAGAAAGTCAATTACATTCAATATTAAAGAAGAATGAAGTCAACACATCAAAAAGAACTAAAATTTAAAGCATTAACTTTTTTATACAATAATATAAATTTTCTATACAATAATATAAATAGAAAGGAGAAAGTAATAATATTTAAATTGAGAAGTAGTCATAACAAAATCATGCATACATGTACAAAGAGATTAGTGTATGAAGGCAGAAATTGAATATTTATATTCCAAATACTCATTAATTTCACAAGATCATATAAAAAAAAAATACTTAAGTTCCTAAACTATTTAAAAAAATATAATCATTTCAGATTTTATCTCATTACTTTTATTTTCATATTATTTCATATCATTTTTATTTTCACTTTATGTCTATCTATTATTTCAAATAAACTGTTTTACACATTTTACATATTTCATATTTCTCATCATTTCATTTTACTTAGATCTGCCTTTAAGTATATCTAACCTATCTTTGTCTTCTTCTTCATTCTCTCCATCTTTCTTTCCCTATTCCGGTGAACGATGAAATCAGAAATATTTTTACGCGCTTCTAGATAAATAAAGAACGAAAAAAAAAAAAAAATGAAAAAAAGCGAATATCCATGCAGAAATGAATCCGCGCTCTAGCAAAGGTTATCTACCATGAAGGCGTAGTAACAGAATTTCTACCCGCGTGGGTGTCGAATCTGCGTCACAGGTCTCGAATCAGCGTTGCAATGTTACCTCGTTACATCGAAAGACGGATAAACGGGACCGTTATATCCAATCAGAATCACGACGACGAGCAGGCGAGCGTGCAAAGGATCGACCAACTCGAAAACGTAGCTACGAGAACCGGAAACCAAACGATTCCTCCGGGGAGAGGTGGAGGAAAGTCGTCATGTTAAAATATAATGGAACGAATATAATAGAACGCATATCAAAGCGTGAGAATCTGATGGAGAAAAGAAGTTTACACTAAGAATCGAGAGAACGAAAAGAAGAAGTATACACGTTAAATCGATTTCTCTATCTCGATTAATCCATCGAGTTCTGTGGCCATTTTATAAAGATCTCTTCGCGAATATTCGTTAATATTCTTAAATTTTGTAATACGAGCTTCTTTTGTAATTATATTTTGAATTGAATAATAGAGAAATACGTAGAGAAATATTTTCGGAAATATTTATTAATTTATTCCATACTCTAATAATTTTATTTTGAAAAGTAGTAATGCATAATAAAAAAAATAAATATGCAACTAGAAAGAAAATTTAGAAGTAGTATATTTTTGTGATATTTTATACTATTGATTTTAAATTATTTAATTAATTCAATGTTAATGTATTAAAATATTTTTTAAATATTTTTTGTAGATTAAGAAATATATTTCTTGAACTATATTACATCTTTATATATCATGTATCATATTTTTTATAAAAATATTAGATACTTTTAATAGTTGATTAAAAAATAAATGATTCTTCATAGTTATTCTACTTTTATGTCGTAACTGACTTGTTATATAAATTATACGACGTTAGTACATATTATTTAATGGTTTAATAAAATGACTGACGCTTGTTATCGGAGGAAAATTATTTGTTCAACGGGAATTATACATTAAACGCTGAAAGGAATAATTCTACAAAGCGGATGGTATCGTGTGAATAATTGTAAATAACGAAAGTGTTGTGAATTTAATTTAATCTCTCAATACCCAATTCTATTGTATTTTATTGAACTTCTACGTTTTTCCCAATGTTTTCGTATGCTCACATTTCGAGTGAAAAATAATCCAATATATAAACAATTACTAGAACAATTAAATTGATACTCGAATAATTAAATATTTGCTGGTTTATTCTCGTTATTCAAATAAATATATATTTCTCCTTTTTTTGGAATAAAAGAAGATATTAAGTTTTCAAAAAAATTATATATTATAGTTATAACCAATTTTTTTTATCTTAAAGTATGCAAAATTTTAATAACAAATATATAAATGAATTTTTAATTATACTGCATTTTTTATAAAAACTATAATAACTTATTTACATTTTCAAATATTCAAATATTAATTTATAAAATATTTTTTCAATAACAATCAATGTATCAAAAAATAAAATTTATAACTCATATATATATATATATATAATAAATTCGATTATTTACATTAAATATAAACAAATGTTTATCCATGTGTCAAACTTGTATCAATTGTTAACGAACTTCTATGAATCTTTTCCAAAATTCACTTGAAAACTAGCCTTGTTCGGAACAATGGGCGAAACCGAATTGAAAAAATAAAAAAATGAAGAAAAAAGAAAAAAAAGGAATGATAAATTCAGATACACGGAGCAATGTTTCGTGCGGTTGAAAATTGGAAGGACAAATAGAAAAAAAAAAGGAAGAACAAACGGATCGTTAAAATTTTTGATGCGGATCCTGTTATTTTACACATTGTGCGTTAATTTACTATTAGCTCGACGTTCTAATAAGGATAATTATAATCTAATTCGTGTGGAATTTCGTTACAGTTAAATAATTATTTGCTTTACGAGTACGAAACGACACGTTTTACTCGATATTATTGCAGAAACGTGTTATCGTGTTATAATGGGAAGAGAAAAAGAAAAAAAAAAAAAAAAAAACAATGTGTATGAAATAATATTTCGAACGTTTTTACACAAGTTCACGCTCCGTTGGATATTATATTCTACTCAAAAAACTTGGCGATACACATTACGATTTTTTGACCATGTGCATCCGACGTGATATCGATGCGTGCTGCGTGTTGTTTCATACAAATATAGCATACTTTAAAACAGATATAAAACAGATAGCATCTATATATACTACAGTTCAAAAGTTTGGAAACAATCATATTGCATGAAATCAAAAATCTTTTATAAATGATATAAAAATAATTGCTTATAATGTTTGTTGATATTGGAATCTATTTTTTTAAATAAAAAAAGATTAATAGATTTGTTTAGGGATAATTAAAAAAAAATTTACTTTATTATTCAAAAAGTTTCGATTATAATAAATTAATGTTTCAAAATTCACTTTTAATTTGAAATTTCTTTATTGTTTTCAAACTTGTGGACGATAGTGTACATGGATAAAAAGAAAGAGGATTTCGCATGAAGGAATAAATATTGTAAAATAAGTTGAATAAAATAAAAGAGAAAGCAAAAAAGTGTTATTAAAATGAGAAAGAAAGAAGTTGATTTTGCACGAAAAAAGAAAAATTATATTTGAAATTTGTAAAATAAATTAAAATAAAGGGGGGAAAAATTATTTTGATAAATATATTTGAATAACAAATAGGAATATCTAACAAAAATTCTGCTTGCAATTTTAAAGATGTGATTATAGGTTTTTTATTTTATTATAAGAAAAAATTATATTATATTTAATTAAAACATTGAAACAATATTTATATCAATTATATATAAATAACTTTTGATACTTTTACTAAGAAAATAATATTTTTCGAAACAAATCACTATTTTTCTACCTCTACAGCGATGTTCAGTGAACCGAATTTAATAGAATATGCGTGCACCCTACGCACTTTGAAAATCAATTTTACTCGAAACAAAGCCCCATGAAAAAAAACTTTTTTTTTCATACTTTTAACTTTTGTACCAGAAAAGATAGAAAATAGAACGCAATGATTTCGTATAAGAAATGAACTTATGAAACATCCTATGTAAATATCATTAAATTACAATTAAATCATGTAATAAATATTAAAATTTCAAATTTTATTTTCATAATTTGGATAAATTTTTCACCATCGACGTCCTCCAATCTAGTTTAATAAAGAAGAATTAGAATTTATAGCAAACACAGGAATTTTTATCGAACATGTAACTTTTATTTTTGTTAATTTTATACAATCACAAAGAATTGATACACTGATTAAAGAAAGAAATTCTTAAAAATGTATATTCATTTTTTATATTATACGAATTCTTTTAGATGATGTACGTGAGTCATCAATTATCATCAATTATATTGGACAGGTATAATATGATGTAAATAGCGTTTCATTAAGTGAAAGAATATATCATTTATATTATACAATACAATATGATATTTATGAAGAATAAGACAAATGTCTGTTTAAACTCTGTTTCTTTAATCACATTTATAAAAATTTTATAAATATCCATAATTCACATGTATAACTGCAATCTAATGCTGATATTATAGTTAATACTATAATATTAATTATTGAAAATTTATACATTGGCATTGTTCTCGAGGCATCGTGTGCATGTGCTTGCGCTGGTCAGCAGGATTGTCTGCGATGCCAGGTGAACGGTGCAATGATCGTCGAGAAAGTAACTGGTGATTCTGGCCCTTGCGTAACAAGTTTCATGGAGTGCAAACTCGAGCTTTTTCAAAAAGCTTGCGTAACGTCATGCCGAACAGCGCCTCTAAGAAAACGTTACCCAATCGTCGAGAATTCCTATCTTCAGTCACTCACGATTGAGATACAGCTCGAAATCGATTTTCTCGGAACGATTTTGCCAATCGAATGTATTAGGACCAACTGATGCACTTTATTTGATGAGTAATTTATTTTATAAATCACATAATGGTCAAAGATAATTTGTGAATCAATTTGGTAAATATGTTTTGTATTTTATTTTTGAAAAATGATTTATTTTATAAAAGGAAGATAAATTTTCGTTTCATTTTATGTAGTTATTTTATGCAATCTATGTAAGTTTAAATTGATTAAATATTATAATTAAATTGAGAAAAGATTGCTTCAAATAATTATTTTATCAGTATACTTTCATGAGATTGTTTTATTTCAGATCTTTGCGGCCATGAAAGTTTAACTTTCTTTTATTATTATATAATATTCATTATTATTTATTCACGTGAAGTTTTAATTCTATATTAAATAATTGTATAATCCAATTCATATTTAATCAATTGTTCAATCATATCTTCTTCAGATAAAGATACATTTGATTAAATCAGCTATGAATGAATGAAATGATACGAATGATTATTATATAAAAATTAAATTAAACTTTAAATATCGATTTGTACATAAATATTTTGAAAATCATAAAAAAATTTGTTAAATAAGAATTTTATAACAGTTCGATATAAATCCCTATGCAATCCTTTTCTCGATCTATCATAAATTGTTATTTTCCATTTCCATCATGTTAAATAATTATATGATTTCACGTTGTATGTCAAAATCATAATAAAACCCAAAGGAATTTGAGGTAAGACAAATTCGATACATGTATCGAGTCAGATGTAAAGCACGGTTCATTCGATCTGACCAATGAAGCGTATTGTCGTCGCGTTTCGCTTTCTCGCCAAGAATCTGACGATCTTGTCGAGCCACACGAGTACACGTATCTCGTGCACCTGTATCGCGTTATATACTATATAGTCCATCAACTACTTCAGCATATTACTATGTAAGGTTGTTACGTAGTTGGTCCTAGATAAAGAAAGCTAATTGTTCTCTTTCTAACTTCTTTCTCTTTCTAACAAGAGTTATATTTATTATAAATGTAAAAAGGATATCCAAAATAAGATAAACAATCTTTTTAACAAATATTTAGGAACTTGAAAGATTTTGAATTAATTTAAAGATATTTTTTAATATCTTTTTAATTAAAATTTGTGAAGAATTGATTAATTACTATTTTTGAACATCCATTATTTCTTGTTATTAAATTACGACAAAAATATTAATCAAAAAAATAAAACAAGATTTTATCACATTATCATATTGAATAATTTTTCATGAAATATTTCTCATATTTGAAAGAAAAATATTATAATAAAATAATTTAAATAGATTAGTAAAAAAATTATTAATCTTTATCCCAAAAATATATATTTTAATTTAATTAGCTCTTATTTCTAATTTTTTTAAATTAATTAATTGTTTGTTAAATGAAAGAAAGATACATCAATTACTTGTTGTTCTATTATTTATAGAAATAAAACATATTCAGTTTTAATTTTTTAATCTATTTATGTTTATTGTTGAAAAATTGACAGAAAAAATTATTATTGCCATGATAATGATTAAAGATTATAAATTTAAAGAATCAAAATAACACTATTTCACTCGTTTTCAAACTTTATTTATAAAAAGGGAATTTTTGTTATCGTAATATCTTTTTGTAATAGCTAATTTATTCATTAATTAGTTTACAATAGGGATGAATCAATTATAAAATTAAAACTGAAAGAGTGCTTTAATTTTATGAATAATAGAACTTGGAATAAAATATTAAGTAGAGCTTTTCATCAGACAGTCTGATCGACTATCATTAGAATAAAACCATCAAATTAATACTTTTATTCCTATCATATTATCGTATGACATTGACATTGATATACTCTTAAATTATATTTTTACTGATAACTTGGCTATTCATGCAAATTGATATTTTTATGAACATAAATAAAAGAATAGAAAATAAACAGAGATTCGTTTGATTCATTAAATATCATAAAGAATATTTTATTTTTAAATATAGTATATTCTTTTTTTTATATTATGTATATTTTCTATATTTTTACATTTTTAAATTCCCTATATCGTGATTTTTTTAATCATATAACTAATACAAATGTTTGTAATTTTTACAATTGACAAAATATATTATTTACCATAAATAATATAATTTATTATCGATTATTTTAATCAAATAATATATTAATTTATTATTAATCACTTAAAACGAAATAGCAACACGAGGTTGAAATTATGAATATGAATATTCGATCAAAATTCTACAATTTATCTAAACTAAATCTAAAAAAAAAACTATATTCAATGTAATGATATAATATCATGCAAATAATATAAAAACTTATCCAAGATTCATCTTCAAGAAGGAATAAGAAGCAACAGGGTGAATAAAGGGATGGATCATTCATATTTTTCAACTGGACAAAACACACAAGATTCTCGAAAGAATTATTCTCAATGCACAAATAACTGCATACATGTATATACACATATGCAGCGATAACAAATGTACACTCACGTAATGTATCGTTTAAATTATGTATTAATTTATACAATTATATTAATGTATAATGTATTGAATGTATTAATGCCGTGACACTGAAATCGTGTTATCGAAACCGAAGGTAAAGCACGACTGATACGTGTCCTAGAGCAGGACGTTTGCTTCAATTTTACTGTCGGAGTTCGAGGACGGTAAACACATGGCACGTATTGTTTGATTTCGTTTCAACCGCTGCCGGAGGCAACTCAGGTGTTTACATTCGCCATTGAGAACTTATACTTTACTTTGGAAAATTTTCATTCTCTATTATGTACGAATTATTTCGAGTTATCTTTTCGAATAGAAAAGTAAAAGTATTATAATCATTTATTTATTGTGGAAATTACAAAAAACTTTTAAAAATTTTCATTTATCGCGAAAATGTGTTTCAAAGCATTGAAAGTATATTAGAAGATTTTTCAGAAAGTGTTAATAATATGTTAATAATATGTGAAATTATAGATAGTAGAAGGATTAATTTAAAGTACTTAATAAACATATTACACAAATTAAAAATAATTTGATTATATATTTAACATTATTTTTGAAAAAAACATACTTAAAAATTCGAATTTATAAATAGTTGTTAAAAAGAAAAGAAATAGCCAAGTGATATAACACCTGTTTATTATACGTATATATGTACTTAGATTTGAAATGAAATTTTTTAATGAGATTTAACGTTATCATGAAAGAAAATCACGTAAAAACAACATTTGTTCGAGATGGATGATTTTTACAAGTTAAAAAAAAATTCGAATCTTTAATTGAATAAATGTATAATATCTAAGGTATGTATTATACATTTCACAAAATTTATAGGAAAACATAAAAATAATTCACTGTTCACTGTATCAATTAAGAAACCAGCTAGTGTAACGCTCTTCTTTCATTATGAAAGAAAAATTTCTTGAAATACGTTACACCAATTGCTTCTTTAATTGCTAATGAGGAGTGAATTATTTTTCCTGTAAATTTTTATGGAAATGTAACATACACTCTTCTATCCATTCCATCCTTTATAAATCACACACAATATTTATTATTTTACTCTTATTTAACTATCATATATTTTATTAACACATTACTATTAATCAACGTTGGATCAAACTTAAAAATTTCTATTAAAACCAAATTAAAAAATTCTTTATAAAATAATACACAAATACTTTCACTGTACATTATTTAATAATATCAAATCCCAAAAGTGAGAAAAATAAATTGCAATAAATCATTTTTCCTTTTCAAACATTCCTCCGAGGGAGTAAATTCGAACAAGCCTCTCCATCATCCCCTCGACTTGAATCCATAAAACGACCAACACGTTTTCACGATACACACCCCCGTGGACCAAAGTGAAAGCGAACGTGCACGATGTAACGGGCATTGGGTCGCATAAATCCCAACAGACAGCGTGTAGAAAACAATCGGCGGTACCGGGCAAACCGCAGTGTGGGGGTCCAACTGGGAACCCACTGAAATCTGTTTCCAAAAAATGATTGCAGCCCTGACCACGGACAACAATGTGTCGTTCCCCTCCTCTCCGTAACGGGGGCGGATCTACGCACACGACCCTTTCATTTCAACCGCGTTATCGCCTGTGGTTATGTTTTCTGATCGTCCTAGTCTTGTCCCATCTCGATTGAAAAGAGACGGTGCAAATAAATAAAAAAAAAAAAGAGGGGGAGAGAAAGAAAGAAAAGAAACGAATAATCGCGATGACGAACGATGGATCGTTGATGGAAGGATAGAAATTTCTAACTACAGATTGTGACAGTTGTATATAGGCTATTGGGCATGCACCTGTGTCTATATCTATATTTGTGTGCATGCACTGTAACACCGTTCTACCATAATAATCTGATTCCATACGTAAGCTTTGGTACATAGTGTTGGTTACGCAACAGCGTAAATATGAGAATAACGCAAGAGAACAAAGCTATTCTCTTTAAAATTCATCCTTGTATGTGATATATACAGGATGCTCTTCTTATTTGAAGAGGTGTGTGGATGATAAATTCGATGTTTAACCTATTTATTCCATTGTTATTTATGTACATATACCTATATTATTTAGTAGAAGGTATGTAGAAACAGATAACAATGTTATAAGGATGTCTTTAAATTATAAGAGTATACTATAAGTTATATATCATCTCTTATATATTTTTTTAATTATAACAATTATTTAAAAGAAAATTGTAAAATTATTTGTGAATTCCATTAAATATGTATGTATTTATTTTATTTATTAACTGTATTAACTGTATTAGAAAATATATATAATCAATAGTAAAAAGTAATTAAGTTTTCTTTTTTTTAATAACATATATATCCATATATGTTATTAAAAATACATATAATTGTTTTACTAGCTTTTACATTGAGATTGTTTAATATTCTTAAGTTTTATCTACTAATATTTTTCTAATTTTGCAATCTTTACAAATAATTTGTTTAAATAATCTCAATATAGATACATTATATCTAGAAAATTTTAATATTCAAGAGGTTTAAGTTATATTCTATTTTCTAATATCACTTAGATGTTATCGATAAGAATTCAGCAACAAATATCATTTTATAATAGTGGTATAATACATTATATTTTACTTCATTAAAAGCTACAAATATACTTAAGAATGAGAAATATTATATTGTCTTATGTATAATTTTAAGTTAATAGTTACAATGGTTATAAATTTTAATATGATTAAATAATTATATAATTATGATTATGAAGGTAGAATTTAAATAATAGAAAGCAATATTTTTTAAATGTTTAAATTCATAAAAGTGCTTATGATAAAACAATATTCAAAGAATAGAAGATAATATTATTTTAATATCTGAAAGAACTAAAAGAATTAGGTAATTGTAAGAAAATGATATTCAAAGCGTGAAAAATTATATTATTTAAATGGATATTTAAGAGAAATAAAAGAAAAAAAGTGATAAAAAGAAACAATATAATTTTCGAAGTGAGAGATAAATATAATAAGTTAGAAGGAGTATATTCAAACGGTAAAAGATAATATTATTTAAATGAGAAAAACTCGGTTTATGAAACTTTTTTGAATGAAAGAATATACGTTTTAATTTCTAGTTTCATTTTTATGAAATGTACATAAAAGTATTGTACGTATCATAGTAATAATATCAGAGAAAAAAAGTTCAAAAAATGCAACTAAATGCTCTTTTTGCATGCAATTATTTTTCTTAACAGGAGAATTATGCATTACATGCTTTATCTATTCTTATCATTAAATAATAGCATTAAGATAATTAATAACTGCAATTAATATTTATTGTAATAATAATAGTAATAAAATGTTGCAATGAAAATATAATTCTTATTAATAGCAACATAAATTTATAACGACAATAATAGCAATAATAAAAGAAAAATAAAAACAAGAAGAAAATAATAATTAAACATACTGTGTAATTTAATGTTTATTTAAAATAAAGTAAACTTATCTCAAAAATACTTTAGATTTAGATGTTCATAAGTTAATTTACAAGACAGAATTAGACGTACCAATATATCTATTTTATCAATTTCTGTAATAATATCAGATATGAGATTAAATTTATGACATATTATATCAGTGCATATATTAAAAGCAATTATTTAATATTACAATCGTTATTTATCGTTGTTTAAATGTTTGAAATTGGTCGTTTGTAAAATAATTTCTGAAGCATAAAGATAATCCATATTGTTTCTGTACAGAATGATTGACATTATTCGTAACAATTCACGAATATGTATATAATATGTATATAATATATATATATATTTATTTTTAATATATATATATAT
>NW_006263570.1:1399692-1412348 GCF_000469605.1 Apis dorsata
ATGGAAATGCATGTAATATAAAATAGTCTAATTTGAGAGATATAGGTATTGAGAATTATAAATTGCCTTTTAATCGATAAGTTTCACGAAACATTTTGGATGAAATATGGATTGCCATTTAATTTATATCATTTTAATGAGTTATAAAGCTTTATGTATTTGCTTTGGTTGATTTAAAAATAATAATAAAATAAAACTCGGAAATGAATGGCTCCATCTGTTTTATTCTATAGTTAAATAAAATTATTGACAATAACGAATAAACTTCGTAATATATATGTTTTTTTTTTAAATATATTTTATTTTTATCGAAAAATATTTAAAATTTATGACAGAAAAAGTTTAATGTTTTGAATTTGAAAATGAAGCAAAATAAAAATGGCTTAAATATTTTTCATTGTTGAAATGTTAATAAGTTTGTTATCTAATTTCAAGTAAATACAAATTAATTTCAAATATTTGAACAATATTTAAGATTTACACTTTAAGATTTAGCATAATTATATTACAATTTCTTCAAAAGTACTAATTTTACTATTATATAAATATTTCTAAATCGGATCTGTAAATAGTTCTATTACAAAAACAATTTATCAATTAATTGAATAATTTTACTAATATTTTTATCAACATAATTTCAAAAAAATAATTCAATTTCAAAAGATATAAACAATAGGATAAAATTGAATACTTTATTATATAATCAATTTCAAAACCATACAAATTTTATTACTTGTTGATTAGCTTCTTTTGTATACTTCATATTTTCCAGTTTCATAGATTCTTATTTCAACAGATCAACACTTTACAGAAATTTCAAGCTCTACTCAGTACCTAGGCAATTTAATAAAGTAATTTAAAACACATTTTCATCTTTTGCAACTGCTGGAACAATACTATAATTCTTAACTGTTCGTATCATTACCACTATGGATTACAACACTTCAAATTAAATAAAACAAAAAATATATAGAATATTTTTAGATAGAATATAGAAATACATCCAGCTATATCAACTCATTCAATCAAAAACTCTACTCCTTACACATAAGTCAAACATTTCTTACAAACCTTCCTTCACAAACTTCTACTCGTACTTAATATCTAGGCAATTTAAAACGCATTTTCATTTTCTATGATTGGATGAATATCTCTATGACTCACATCGTTCTCTATACTATTGCTACCGATTACAACTCTTCAAACCAAACAGCAAACAGAAAGCCAACGATAAAACTATCCAGTTGAACTCATTTAACCAAAGACCCTTATATCACAGACCAACACTTCCCACAAATTCCAAGCTACTTACTTGGTACCCTTCCATTCAGACACTCCGCGAAACATTTACTTTCTCCCCTGGTGCACACATTGGCTTCTGTACACAAAGCATCGTGTACTCTTACACACGGTGCACACGTAAAACTACGGTATGTATTCATGTAAGCGGGCAAGGTCGCGAGTAGAGTATGCCACAAGTGCTAGACACGTGGTTTATCGTGCACCTTAATCAATGAACGCGGAAGGGAAGAGAAGTGAATGAACCGAATCGTGGCTAAAGTATATGCACGATGTTCGACAATAACGATGCTCGTGAACGAGGATGGAAGATAGGTGAACGTTTCTAGCTCGTTTGCTGGCATTTATCGGATCAGGGAATCTGGACAAATCGAACGTGGAACGAGGGAGGCGGATAACTCGATGACGCTGTGAATTACGATGAAGAAAAAAAGCTCGTCGGTGTGCTTCTGATAAATTGAATTGGTTTGTAGATGAATATGCGAGTTGTGGATTGTTTTTGTGAGGTGAATAAAATAAATTTTTTGACCGTTTGATAAATTTTTGATGCGTTGGAAGATTGATTAAAACAGGATTTGCAGTTTTCGATATGTGGGATCGATAAATGTTTTTCTTTTCGTTATTTTTTTTATTGATAATTTTTAGCACTTATTTATTTTATTCTATTGGTAATTATGATAATTACGTTATATGTATTCTAAAAATATTAAATTTATTAGTGCTAGTGATAAAACTGTATTAATTTTTTCATAGAATTTTTTCGTCTTCATTATAAAATTTATTTCCTCAAATTAAAAATTATTTTAATTAATTCGAAATGTTATATCGTTTTTTTCTTTGTTATTTTAAAGTAAATTAATCTTATCTAATTATATACTTATTTGTAAATCAAGAAAAATATTTCATTTTAAATTTTGCAAGTAAAAAAGAAATTCTATATACTTGTTAGATTTGAAATAATTTTTGCTTGACACTAACCTCACGTAACATTATCCCCATTGATCCATTGACATTATCTGCATACGATTTGATAAGATAAAAATTAATGAGTCATCATTTTAATCAATAAAATAAGAAATTCTTGCTATCTTTGTTTTTTTACGATATAGATATTACTACTTGATTTGCGAGATCATTCTAAAAATGAGTGCAAACATGATTTTAGATAAATATCTATCTATTTTTAGAATTATGTTTCATACTAAAAAATGATAATAATCTAAATATTTTATATTTACTTGAATTAAAAAAGAAATTCCACTTAATTTCTTGATAATAACAAATGCAACATAAGAATCTGATAAAATAAAAAATATTTCATTGAAAAATAAAAACATATGCAAATATTTTTTGAAACCATCGTACATATATCTTTTTTTTTAATTCCTATGTTTGATATTTCATAATTTCACTCAAAAATAAAATATGCTTATACATACATAAAATTATTATTTTTAAAAATTTTAAAAATTATTTTCCCCATTTGATATTTCAATTAAACAACAAAAAGAAACTTATTCTTTCCAGATTTCAATTAATTCATCTCCTAACAATTAAAATACATAAAACTAATGAATGAAACTTCCGCATATACTCTCTTTCGATTTCACTGAACCCGGATTACGAAAAAAAGAGGATTACAAAAAGCTTCGAAAAAAAAAACTTAAAAAAAAAAAATAAAAATACAAGGTCAAGCGTAACGATATACATCAATCTACCTATATCTATACATATATATATATATAGATCCATATATATACATCCATCCACATGAATCGGGGAAAAAACACAACTTCGACACGAAAATAAAAGTTGAACCGTATCCATGGAAGCTTCCTATCGCTGGAGAAATCAATCAAACGAGTGCAATCGAACGATTTCTCTCTCTTTCTCTTTCTCTCTCGCTCTCTTTCTCTTTCTCGCTCTACCTCGCTGTTTTTCCTTTAAAAAAAAAAGGACTGGTACGTCTCTATTTGTTTCACGTTGATTGATCGAGGGATCGACAGCTCGATTCTCGGACGAGGTCGTCGAGACGAGGCGGCACGTGGCGCGTTAAATATGGTAAACGAGCGACGTGACAGTCGCCGCGAGGTCCAGTTTCCTTCTTTCTTTTTCACCTTTTTTTTTTTTTTTTTTTTTCCCTCCATTTTACACGAGAAATATCGCCGCAAAACGCATATACCAACTGGATCGCGGATATACACGGTGTTAATATATTCCTGGAACACCTTTGGAAGATTTCTAGATAAACATGTTTCTTCAAAACAAACATAAAAGTTGTTATGTATAAAAATATCGAGGTATACGAGGCTTATTTTTTGAGTTAAGCAATTTAAATTCACTTTATATGAAGTGAAATAAAAATAAAGATGGTAATCTCGTTTCGTCTAATGAAGAGTCTCAAACGACTGCTTATACTTTGATACTTCTTTAAATGAATATTAAAAAAAAAATTTAATTTATATATATTATTCTACTTTAGACAAATGATCTATGATTGAAGTGAATTTATTCCTGATTTAATTCAAACTTCAATTGCAATGTTAACTTAATAAATAAGACCCGATAACCGATATTTTTATATATGCAACTTTCGTGTTTGCTTTGGCTTCTAGAATCGATTCAATTTCAAACGTGTTCCACGAATATATCAACACCTTATACATATATATATATTTATATATATATATATTCTCTGTATGACTACGCTTCTTACCATCGCGGGACTCTTTCAAGGGCAATCATCGATCCATCGATCGAATCGGCCTGTACATCGATCAGGCGGATCAATCGAGTCACGTGTCGTCACAAACGTGATTGACCGAGTCTCGATGGAATTGCACCGATGTAACTTTCCGTTTCATTCTCGAATCGCTTATCCGTGTCTCCCACGAGTGTTCGATAAACAACGATCGTTCGTTTTACGTTATGTAATATTGTGTTTGTTTCCAACTTTTATCTTTATTAAACGTATCCAGGATTACCGTGTAATCATCTAGTATAGTAAACATAAAATCGATCATATAAATACCATCTTACAAAGAAATTTAGCTAATTCGATGATTCTAATTTTAATTAAATAATTAATAATAAAAAAAATAAAATTTTAAAGTTTATGCAGATATTTTTTTTTTTTTTTTAGAAAGGAGAATTTTTGAAAGAAAAAAAAAACCAAAAAATTTCAACTTTTTTTTGGTTTTTTTTTTCTTTCAAAAATTCTCCTTTCTAAAAAAAAAAAAAAAATTTTTCTATAAACTTTAAATTTTTTTTTTTTTTTTAGAAAGGAGAATTTTTGAAAGAAAAAAAAAACCAAAAAATTTCAACTTTTTTTTGGTTTTTTTTTTCTTTCAAAAATTCTCCTTTCTAAAAAAAAAAAAAAAATTTTTCTATAAACTTTAAATTTTTTTTTTTTTTTTAGTAATGAGATACTTATGAAGATGAAATGAATCCTAAAAATTTCAGCATTTTTTCGTGTTTTTATTTTTATTCAACAAAATGATAGGAGATTAAAAATTAGACACTTTTTAAGTGAAAAGTTTTGCTCTATCACGTACCATTAGAAAGTTATATTTAGAAAGCGAAAGAAAAAAAAATTTTTATTTTTAAAACGAAACTTTTTGAGTATGAAGAGAATAATGCATTGTATTTAAAATGATCTTCTTTCAACGGAATATCACTTTGAACGAGCTAAATTAAATGCTTTGACTTCTTTTAAAGTTTTTTTGTTTGTTAAATATAACTTTGTAATGATGAGAGATAGAGCAGAATTTATTACATAAAAATCTTTTAATTTTTAATTTTAACTCCATCATCTTGTTGTAAAAAATATTGCTAGATAAAATTGCATTCAAAAGAATTCTGGAACTTTTGGGAGTTAATTAGTAATATAGTAGATAATATAATTCGTATATCATTGATTTTCATTAAGTAAAAGTTTTTGATAAAAAAAATTTATATAATATTTCCAAATTCTTTGAACTGAGATTAGAATGAAAGATTTTAAAAATAATTTTTAAATATAAATTATTACATTATTATATTATTATTGCAAAGACTCTAATTTATGAAATAAGTATTAATATTCATTTGTAAAATGTAATAATTAAACATAATTCGTGAAAACTCATTAATATATTAAATTAAGAATATGTTAACAATTTATTTTTAAGAGAAATCGAAAGCAGATAACCCGACATTGTTTCAACTAATTTATGACAAGGGTTGAAGACCTTTCATGAATATGTTTTTTATCAGATAAACGCATAACATACTATTTAGAAAGTTTAGAATCTTTAAATATGAAAAACCATTTTTTAAAGAATAGGAATATTATTTTTAAAGGCTACAAAATGAAAAAGAGTGTTTTTTGATAAGAAGACTTCTCAACACTTACTTCAAAACTGTCAAGAGATAGACAGATTAGCAAAAATTCAAAATTTCTAATGTATGTGTTTCATTTAAATAATTTTATTTTAAAACTTTAATTTTGAAATGAAGAAATAATATTAATTTTTAATGTATTTATATTTCTTATTTTTCAAACATATTTTTATCTTTTCAATAAAATAATTTGAGTGATGTTAATTTATGATTTGATAAAATATCATTAATGTAATTCTAGATTGCTTTATTTACTAATTAATAATAATATAAATGTTAAACTTCTTTTTTATAATTTTACAATATTAAAAATGTACTTATTAGATAATCAAATGATAATTGATAAATCTTGATAAAATTGATAAATCTCATCAATTTTAATTTATATTTATAAAATGTCATCAATAATATTATTTCAATTATATAATTATACGAAACAATTAGTAAAGCTAATAAAACAAATATCAGAAGATTGAAATATTTCTATAAATTAATATTATTTAAAAATTTTATTTTAATGTTTCGCGAGCAAATATTTATTATTATTATTTTAATTTGACTTGAATAAAATTTTTATTTTTGTTTAACACAGTATTAAACATAACTATGTTTCATTCTCGTTTAAATTATATTGTTTATTGCATTACTACAGCCATTATTTGCAACAGAAATTTATTTATAACATCTCATATCGGATTAAGAAAGTGAAAATAATTTATTTGTAATTATCTATTTCAAAAATCTATCCTCTCCAACTCTGCAACAGAATTGCCTGTAATAAAAAAGGAAAAGAAAAAAACTCGTAGAGATCACCAACACATTTGTATTGGTCGAGCTATTCAGTTGTTGTTCCTTTTACCCGTTGGAAGTCCTTCCGCGTGATTACGGAATCTCACCTGTTGCCGGCTATTACTTCTGCCGTAGATTACGCAACAATTATTATGACAATCGATTACCATTTTATCGAGGTCATGGATTGATTCTGAAATCGATATATACTAGATAGCGGTAGAATACCACGCATGGATTAACCTTCCAGTCTTCCATCGATTGTTTCCATGCCCGATTCCGTGTTTAGCAATGACGAATTATGTAAGTTTCACGGTAAATTAATATCATGATGTGGAATATTATTAAATCATTTTTAAATATTATATGATAGATACTCTATTTTAGACATAATACAAGATACAATTGTTTTGATAATTTTTAGAAAAATTATAAAAAGAAATTAGAGTTATTTATATTAATATGCTTAATTTATTAATCGATAATTATTTAAAATGATTGTTTAAATTTTTCTCCAATAAAAATCGAGATAATGAAAAGTGAAATGATTTAAGGATGGAGTCAAAAGATGGTATGAAGTTTCAAAATAGATATATTTTAAAGACTCTGTTCAAAAAATAATCTGTTCAAAAAATCCTGTATAATTAAATATATATTTAAAATTACAAAATACTTTTATCAAAAAATAATTATATGAGTTTTTTGTTCCATTTGCAAATAAGTCATATACTTTTAATATAGAAATGCATATTCGTATAATTCACATAATAAAATGTTTTTAGAAAAGGAGATAGTATATAAATGATATATAAGACCTATTTCATAAGTTTCTTTTTTTTTATTAATTTCTAAATATTTATCCGTATATCTAATAAAGCATTTTTATATTTGATTTGTCAATATAACATGTCAATGTTTCCATTAAAGATTAACTTTGCTTAACTTTTTCAAATTTTAAAGATTTTGTCACTTGTGTTACTTTTTCACTGGACTTTAAGTTATATTTATCAAATTGAATAATTATGTGTGTGAAATCATATGTATAAAATTAATTAATATTTATTTAATATTAAAATTTCCATCATTCATCAACAAAAATTACCTTCGATATTATTTATTCTACAAATTTATTACCTATTTACATGTATATTGTCGATATCATTTATTCTATAAATTTATTACGTGTATATCGTTTAACAAATAATAACTTCCTCGATTGATTACTTTTAATCGATCCTCATATTATACAAGCATTATATAACAGCCATATCGACGATAAAATTCTCAAGTATTTGTTTATTTGTGAAAATCAATGCATTATAAGTAAAGGTGAGAAAAATAAATTTTTATAATAGATAAATATTAGAAATAAATATTTTGATTTCTTCGAATGAGATATTGCAAATAAACTTTCCTAAAAAATAGTAATTATATAAAGAAATAATTATTTAAATATTTACATACATATATATAAATATATATATAATATATATATTAATATAAGTCTATAAAAATACTATTATGAATATTTAATTGAGATATAAAAAAATAAATAGTATTTCGATAATTTTTAATTTTTTTTGAATATATATTATGATATTTAAAACTTAATTTATTTTTTATTTCTCTTATTAAGTATATTTTTTTATGTAATATTTGAAAATTGTTTAATTGTTTTTATAATAAATTTACTTTTTTCTGATTAATTATTGAAATAACTTTATGAAAGCTTATAATAAATGGATTTGTTCACCATTTAATTTGGATATTCTAGTATATTATATTAATTATGTATTTTTAAATATGAAAAAGAGAATATAGTCATCTTACTACATTTCAAGTAAAAAATATTTATAAATAAATATTTTATGTATATCAAATTCGAATATAAATATTTTACATAAATGAAAATACAATCTCATTTTTCTAATACATGTATTATTTCAAACTATTTTAAATTTATCTCTATCTATTATCTTTATCTATTATCAGATAAACGCATGGCTAATGCATCGAAATGTAATTATCGATACAGAAAAAGTACTATGAATAATATTATACGATACACATATGTCGGGAATCTGAATGAAAAGATATTCATAAAAATGTTTCGATTACATATTATGATTCCATCGACTGCGAGATTTCTCACTACGATAAGCATAATGACTACTATCCATCATTCTGTAAGATGCAGCTATCATCGGGTATTCTATCGGTAAACATGTCATTAATCTGATTCGATTGATCGATACAGTGAAGAGGCAACAACACGTGCCATTATGAATATATATTTAGAATAAGAAAGATCACCATAATTTATTTACTTGCATAATTTCAAAGAGAATTAAATATTATATAATTAAATAATTCAATGAATAAATTTTTGTAATTATATAATATTATAATTATATAAATTATGTATATTACATGTATAATTTTATTTGGTAATTTTATGCAAATATGATGCTATACGTTAGGATTTAATATACGTTTAAAATTAATAATTTTAAGTAGGATAAATATATTTGTGTATTTTGATATTTTATTATTTTAAGATAAAATGTTAATAAGGAATATATTAGTTTATTAATAACAGTAATGTAGTAATTTTTGAATAATAGATATAAGATAATTTTTATAAATAATTTATTTTTATACGTTTATTTATTTTAAAATTAATTTAAAAATTTTTTTCTTATAAAATATTCTATTAAATAATAACATAAGAAAAGAAAGAAAATTATACTTGATATACATCATTCTTTCATCCTTTCATCATATAAATACATATAAATAATTTTTGATTTTTCAAAATTCACAATTTCAAATTATCTAAATAAATTCTCATCTAAATTATCTAAAACTCTAAAAAAAATTTTTTAAATAAATCAAGGAAAAAGTATAAATCCATATATTTTAATCTTCCGCTATGTCTATTTTATTTAAGCATCGTCTATCTATAGCAAAAAATGTCGTCCATCTGTTCTGATGAAAGTTTCATTCCCGCCAGATATCATAAATCATTAACGAGCCATGGCAACGAAAGTATCGCTCTGTCAAAGAATACCGCTTCTCGATTATCTTAAATTAATCCAACACCACAATGTCGAGTCATCCATAGTTTAAGATTCGCAATAACGATCTATTTCTGCCAACAATTAACATTATTCCCATACCAAGAGCGCTTAATCGTCAATTAAGAATCCCGTTGAACCAAGATCAAAGTTGCTCGATTGTTTCTCCATGTCCCCCCTCGATACGTACGCTATTAATCCGGTTTACGATCGATCGATCCGGATCGAGATAGTCGGTAGGAACGGCACGTGCCACGGTAAATATGGCAAATGACTCAATTGGAGCTACAGGTCGCGATGTTTGCCACGCTTTTTTATCATTGCCCAGCATGCCGTATATATCGTGCAATGGGTGAGTCACAGCAGACGTCGGTTTATACCTGGAATATTTCGTATCTACTATTTTCAGGTGTGTCGCAATACGAGAAACGTGAGATTTTACTTTGAACTTTATATCCATAGTTTTTTAATAATTGTTTTTTTTTTTTCATATTCGTTTGAAAATAATTTCAGTTTTATATTTTTATTAATTGCGTCTTTTTTTTTTGTTTGGAAAATTACAGTTACGAAAATGTGTATAAATATTTCTATTGTAAGTTACTTTTTATGGGGAATATTTTTTTTTTATTTTAATTTTTTACACGCATTACTGCAAATACAAATATAATATTTGATACTATTGGGAATTATTCTCGAAAGTATTGTTTGTAAATAGACATTGAGAATGATTATCTGATTGTAACTCTCAATATTATATTTACAATAGAAATAGGTCTCGATAATAAGTCTCGATAGTTTTGTTCTCAAATATATTCATATTCTAATATATTTTTAAATTTTTATTTGATACAATAATTTATTTTATGTTTTAATAGTTAAAACGATTAAACGATTAAGTGTTATGATAATACATATTCATTTAAAATAATTTCATAAATTTTAAATATTTTAAAATGATAATTTTAATAAATTTAAATAAAAATCAATGAAAATAATTATTTTAAAACATAGAAAGAATTTGCAACAAAAATAAAAATTTTTATCTTTCACACTTCATCGTTAATTTCAACGTTCTACATTTGATACAAGTATGTTGAAGATTCCATGACGTAGCTATTTCGCAGACAAAATTTCGATTTATTAATCATTCCATCTAAAATTTTCTGTTTACTACATCTTCTACTTTCTGAATAATGAATATGTATAAAAAAAAAACTGTTAATTACACTTTCCACTTTCTAAAGAATGAATATGTATGTATATATCAAACATTATTGAAGTATATGTTATTTAACTTCAGAACTCAGAATCAAATTTGTCAAAAATAACGGATTTAAAATTTGTGTAATTATTAAAAATATGCAGATTAATTGTCAAACAATATTTTTTATAGAAAATAACTTGTATTTACAACTCGAATCAATATCATAATTTGACCAAATAATATAAATTAAAGAAAAAAATATCATAGCAATGATTACACAATAATATACAATAAATATTTTGTTAAACAAATTCAAATCCAAAAATTAAGAATATTGTTCTGAATTTTTCATAAAAGATAAAAAACGATAGGGGTTGTTTTCCTTGCAAATCCTTCAATCCATCAACCCTTAAAAATTTATTTTAATCCCCTTTTAAAAAAAATACCAAAAATACAAGAAAAACATCTTCGAACAAAATTCAACAACAAAGTGAAATTTTATTTAAAGATTATCGAATCATCGAATATCCTAATTCTCACCCTAATTCTCGTCCCTTCACCGCGAATCAAAGATTATCCTCACATCCTTCGCTTCTCCTTTTTTGTCATTTCGCGACAATTCCATTCGCAGATTAAAGTGTGTTACCCTCTATAAACGGCACCGTTCAGCACGTGCGTCTCGCATTCCCGAACTGGACTGGATTCTATAAGGTTACGCCCTTTTTGCGACGATTTGCTCGGCTTGTTGGCACGTGAACACACTTCTTGTCGCAGGTTTAGACGAGCTAGCCAGTGTCGCAAGGCGCCGGATTAAACGGCTCGTTCTTTCCACCCGAGATGAAAACGTTTCACCGAACTCGATCGTAAGACTTGACGTTGAAACGTGCTCTAGGAATGCTTTCAACGCGAACCAACTAGTTGAAAGTTTAATAGCGGAGGAAAGAATGAACGAAAAAGAAATTTTTATCTCTTCGTTGTTTCTTTTTTTTCTTACGTAGACAAATTTGTTTATATGTAATGCAATGCAATTACAAATAGATAAATAATGCACAAATATGAATAGAGATAATTTCTTTTTTTTTTTATATATTGTTATAATTTTATTATTGGAGAATTTATTATTGAAATCAAAAGTTGATAATGTCAATTTGTAAGGATATAATGTAAGGATCAAAAAGTTCACATGAAGTTTTAATGATAGTTTAGGATATTTTATTTTTACTTCATTTGTTTTTTATGACATATATTGTATTTATAAAGTATTACAAATATATTATTTCATTAATTATTATGAAAAAAAATATTTTTAATATGTAAAGAATATGATTTAATTATCTTGTGACCAAACTCGTTCAAATAACAAATTCCAAAATAAAAATATTTCAGGATATATTTTATTATTCGAATTTTACATTTCATTAATATATTTGAATTCTATTCTACTTTCTTGCAAATCGGATAAATCTATCAGCCAACAATTTCTCATTATAAAATTCAGATAATTTTTCATCTTATTACAAATAATAGAATCACATCTCCATATTCGCACCAATAATTCAAAAATTGATCTCGCTTCAAACATGATCCAAATCTTGCAAAACAAGCTGAAACAATGGCCAACGATTACTAAGCACCGTTACAACCAAAGAACAACCATCTAGGGAATCCGCGAATCCGAGACAGAGCTAATTACGCACCCCCAGCATCCAGCCTGCACGTCCTCCACGATATATGGGCGTAACGTGAAACTGATACAGCGCGTATTCGTGATAAATTGCGCGTAATTACAGCCGCTTATGTAAACAGACGGTAAATCGCGTGAAATCGGCGCGCATTAAGGCCGAAAGCGTGGAAAGTTGAAACTGCGAGTAGAGGAGGAAAGGAAGAAAAAAAAAAAAAAAAAAAGG
>NW_006263570.1:1412726-1414965 GCF_000469605.1 Apis dorsata
CAGCTATAATTCACGGCTACGGCTATAATAATGTTTGCACCGTTCTTTGCCCCAAAGCGTGTCCCTGTGTATGCGTGGCTTTTTCCCGTGCACCCCGGCCTCGGACCGCACGTTTACACGTACACACGAGGAAAAAGCCGGCCAAGCTTCGTTATCCATTCATAAATCCCATTAAAACCATTCAGAACACCGCGGCCGACCTTTCTCTTCCCACCTACGCAACCCTCAACAACGGGGGGGTTCAACACGCCTCTCCGCCCCCCTCCCCCTGTATGTCGTACCGACACGCTTAACACCTCGCGATCCGCGCCAGGACATAATTAAGTCATTACACGTCCGTTTTACGCTGTTATGCCCCATTTCTCTTCCGAAAGACGGGCGAAATCGCCGATTTTATTCACGAGATACGATACACCCTGTTCTTTTTCTTTTTTTTTTTTTTTTTTTTTTTTCAGGTGTTTGACGTTTCTCGCTCTCTCTTTTCTTTCTCGCAAGTTAGTTCGTTCTTTTATAATTGTGGGAATTAAATTAAATGTTTCTGGTAAAAGGGATGTTAAAGCGATTTTCAGATTTTTGTTCTGGCATTTCTGGTAGAATAATTCAGTTTGGAATTCTCTTTATGAATGTGATAATGTGAAAATTGTGAAATATGGAAAAAGAAATTGTAACAGGTTACAAATTATTAGAATGTTTATATATAAATGTTACATGATTGATGATCTATTAGGAATTTAAAAGAAAATTTATATTTACATCAATCATGAATATTCTATACATACGTATAATAATCTTATATTAAACTTAAAATCTTATATTATTTGTTTTCCGAATATAGAAATAATAATCGCGTGTGAAAACGATCATAAACGAATGAAAAAAAAGGGGTATAGAATGTGGAAACTCGTGAATCAAACTAATAGATATAGAAGCGTTGCACGTGTCTTGCGGAAGTAGCAACAATAATGGGTCGAATAATCGGTGGTCGTCATAGTATTCGGTCAAATGCGCTTGAGCCTGGTTAAACATAGTATCAATTCACATGGCACGCGGGCACAATTATGTCATTATCCAATGTCGATGTTTAATCTTGCCAGTTAATCGAATCGATCCGTAATCGAGTCTTTCCTCGCCCGCTGCACGACACCCCGTTTCCGGCTCGAGCCAAACATTCTGCGAGAAGTTCCTGTGAGTTCCATCGATGAATCTCTCGCCTAATTAACGCCATCATTGACGGGTATTAAAAAGAGGAATCGAAGAAGAGGGAAGTGAACGAAAGAATTTTAATTTGTTTACTACTTCTGGATTTGTTATTTGATTATCATCGACCAGCCTGAAATACGAAAATGATCATTCACTCCTTTCTTATATAGATGAATGAGAACAGTGTGAAATATCATTTTTGTTTTTTAACCAGAAGAAATCAAACGAATAATTTAAAAAGATTGTGAAACTTAAAATACTTGTTGTTGAATGTTGTTGCAAAAAGGTTATATAAGAATATAAAAACGATTATTATAAAACGTTGATTAAAATTGAGCCAAAATTTTTTTCATAGAAGCAACAATCATCGTCTTCTATCAAAAATCCACCATCCACCTTGATAAATAAAATTAATCGTAACTTTAAAAACTTTAAAAATACCTGAAATACGAGCTACGTGCCTCCCACCAATTCACACGATAATCAAATTTATATCGTGAACGCGATAAAAGAACTAAAAATAGATGAGATGATTTCGCCATTCGATTCGTTATAAAACATTCACTCGGAAATTCCCACATTACGAAGGCGCCGATGATTCATCGGGACGAGTCAATAACACATGCGCCACGCCAAATATTTATGTTGATTCGTTACGCAATGGAACGCGATCGAAGCCACGTGGTTTTCATACGATCGTGGAAAGGAGCGAGGAATAATAACGGGAGGAATAAAACGAGGAGGAAGAAAGGGGGAGGGGAGGGGGAGAGGGCCAAACGACGGGACGGTTATTAATCACGCGGGCCAGCAATCAAATGTATGTAAATATAATCAAACAATGTAATGGCTGTTTCGCTCATGAAATATTTATTACGTTCGACGCGCAACACCTGTGGCAAACGGCGTGTAATTAAGTTGTCGAACGTTCACCAAGCGTCACCGGCTTTTTCATTTCCGCCCGAGAAACTGATCCCCGGTTTCCTCTCCACGAAACCGATATCTCGCGGCTCGGCGATTTTGCGGCCAAGAACCCTGTGTG
>NW_006263570.1:1415153-1418985 GCF_000469605.1 Apis dorsata
GTGTGTGTGCTAATGATCGCGTATCGTTGCCACGATGCCGATGAAATTTTATTAATCGTGTAAGTAATTAAACATTGGAAAGATTGATGTCGAAGAATATTAAATCTTTCCACTTGGAATGTTAATTGTATGTAATGTGTATCGGCGTTGTGACACGGTTCTGTATACATTGATAAAATAAACTTTACGTTGTATATAAATTTGAGCTTTAATTGTGTATATACGTAATGGAAGAAAACTTTTTAAAAAAGGGTGAAATGAAATATCTCGGTATATATGATATCGTTCTTGCTATTTTTGTTATATGGATGAGATTATTTATTTGTTAATATATGTATATGATGAAACAAGTTTGAGTAAAAATATATCGTGGCTCGGATGAGACACATTTTCTCAATGTTATTATTAATTTAATCATTATAATCTCCTATGGAAAATTGTAATAGCGAAATATTTAATTTGATATAATAATCGATCATTATAAGCGTGCATTACTTTTCTACTAGAGAAAATCAATTTCATGAATGTCAAGATCGGTAGGCCAAATTTATAAGAGATAAAAGGAATGAACTGGAACTAGAATCAATTGGAATCACCACGCATTACGATAAATCTCAATAATCAATTAATAGATGTCAACATCATCTCGTAATCACAACGCCCATTCATCCTAATCTTGAATGTACTATAAATATCTCGAGATATATGTACTTTAAATACAAACTAGAATTCTAATTAAAACTTTGAGAAACTCATTTAACAATGTTCGACCCTAAATAATTCATAAACCACTTACGTATACAAGAGTTTCGGAATACCAATATACGAATACTCGTCCAAAAACAACACTCTTTCGGTCTCAACTATCTCGAAACTAAATCCATCTAAATCCCCACTAATCGAAAAAACGTAACATCCTTTCCAATACTCGAATAGCCACCTCATGTATTCCAAGATCCAGCAAACAACCGAATTTCACATATTTCCATCCTAGCCGTGCACACACACACACACACACGACATTCGACACATTCGATCGAATAATAATCCGCAGAGACCACACACGACACAATCATAGTGTTCACGTATGCAGACTATTCACATAGATACACATATACACATACACACACGAGTCCAATTCTCAAGGACACGAAGGCAAGAGCATAGGGGCGCGCAGAGAGAGAGAAAGAGAAAGAGAGAGAGACAAAGAGGGAGCAGGACTTTTACTAGAAAAAGGGGGGAGGGTGAACCGTCGAACTGCAGGTGTGTCCTGGCGTTGACGTACTCGCAAAGCTCGTCTGTATACAAAAGTCGACCCATTTTCCATCCTTTCCCCTCTCGAGCCTTCCGTCCTCCTCTTCGCGGCTGATGCAACGTCTCTCTTTCTCACCCTCTACCCTCCCTCTAAACCGTTCTCTCTCTTTTTTTTTTTTCGTTGGTTCATTCGCCTACCTACCCGCCGCTACGAGCCGTCACACTTGTTGCACGACAGAAAGGGAGAGGAAGGGGGGTTGAGGGCAACGGAGAAACCGAGTGGAAGGTATGTAAGGGCATGTATATAAACGACGTCCGCAACAGCGCGATTGATATCGAACTGATGCTCGAGCTTGTGTGGCCGCTTGGTTCGCAAATTGTTGGATGGCTGTTTATTGTTCGATTGGCGATGACGAAGGAAAGAATTTCTTCTTTAACTCGATTTTTGGATTATCCAAATAAGTATTCGACTATACGTTCATATTACACAAAATATTATACAAATTCAAACGACAGAAATACTGATTTCCTAAATAAATCAAATTTGAAACAAATTGCATACGTATTTATACATTTATAATATCAAACTTCAAGATCGATGAATAATAAAAAACATAACAAAAAGACTTGATAAACTTGATTAAAATTAATACCTAAACGTATATATATATACATATTGAAACCACATTTTGTTAATTAATTAGTCAATGGATCAATTTAAGTGAAAGGAGTGAATTTTAAAGAGTTATCAATTCGGACTGAATTGGGGGATGAGGAATAAAGGCAGCCACGTTTGATACTAGCATACTCACCGGAGAAGAAACGTCCCTCGTTTGACGGTGAAATCGAGCAACAAGAGATGCAGCACGTGCCTCTCCCGCATTACGAACCGTCCCAGGAATGCGGTCTGCAAACATACAGGTTAAGGGACTCGTGCGAGCCGGCGAGCTCGTAAATCACTCAACGATCGTAATCGCCGGGTTCCGCGTATACACACCGCTCGCTAAACACCGTCTGCCTTTCGATGGGCGTGTGTGCGCACACTACGTTCCGTTTGCCGGTGTAAGAAATCACTCGGGGACCGCGCGCACGTCCGTCTGCTCGGAATTGCGGAAGGTAATGGACTACGCGTCATCGTGGAGTCACGTCCAGGGATTCTCTCTACTTTCTCGATCACCACGTGAAACCGGTGGCTCGTTTGTCTGTCCGCGCCACGAGGTTTACATTACGGTGACTCATGGCCGTTGCTCGATTTTATTATGTACCATCGGGGTCCGGTGGAGAAGCAATTTGCTTTGGAGGACTGTTATAAGGGAGGGCCTTCTTCTTGGAATTTTTCTAAGATCTCGTGGTATACTTGATTTATTTGAGAAATTAGATGAGACGAAATGGTCGTTTTGCATTGCATTCTTTTGTTTAATTGTTCGTAATTTAATAAACAAATCTCAATTATATTTTTGGATATTAACTTTCGTGTATTATTTCAATAGTATTCTATTAATTCTTCATAGAAACGGATAAGATATATGAATATTAAATTCCTTGCATGTGATTAACTTTACAATAAAAGAATTATAAATATAATTCAAATAAGAGATTTTTCTGTTGTTCAATCCCTTTAATCAATCTCCATATAAAATAATCTCTAACAAGAAAATAATGAAAAAACAGATTAGTAAGAAAAAAAGAAACCTTCCTTCTTTCTCAATCCCCTATACATAATCTTAAACACTTATGATAGCAATCTCCCAATAGAATCTCAATGATCCCACTCTTCCTATCCCTAAACCATCGCACTAAACTATATATATATATACACCAATATCCTCGAGAGTATTCCCCGATCCGTCCTTGAACTTGAGATTCCCAAAGCGGGAAAGCACGTCACGATAAAACGATCCACAATGCCACTAGATGATCCCTGAACACTCTCCCTCTCCTCCCCATATTCCAAGAAGGAGATCCATCGCGAACCATTCCATCCGGATGGATTCGTGATGTTTACAAACGCGAGGCGGAAGGAGGACGAAGACGGGTCTGGAGACGGTAACACGGAGGGATGAACGTTGCTAGACAAAGAGGGGGAGAAAGAGGAATGTCGAGCAGGAGAAGGGAGGGATCCGTGGAACGGGAAGAGTATATACACCGGGTCTAAAGCTAAAGTAGGAGGAGGAGGAGGAGAATATCGTGGGAGGATGGGGCGAAGGAGTCAGGAAAGGCGTGCAGTTAGACGCGAAACGGAACTGGAACGGAGCAGAAATGTTATCATAAGCGTAGTGAACTTGACCCACTCCATGGAGTGGGCTCCTACAACCACCACCACCACGATGATATGAAGTTACGGGCCGCTCGTGCGAACCCGTAACACGATAACAGCTGTTGCATACCTCTCGATTCGCGGGACAGCAAAAGTTTCGACGATCGCGTGCCACACGCGTGTGTATACATATATATATAAATATATATATATATACATGTGTATATATACGCATACATAGATGTCGTTTCTACTCTCCCTCTCGACCCGTTTCCCTCTCTTGCTCTCGTTTTCCCGGTCTCTCTATTTTTTTTTTTTTTT
>NW_006263570.1:1419320-1421593 GCF_000469605.1 Apis dorsata
TACCGACACACGTTCACGAGACACTTGGCGGATCTACTGGATGGTAGCGAGTATGTAACAGGGCCCGGGACCGTGTATTCCATCCACGTCGATCACACGAGAAATCGCACGTGCCGACCACATCGACTTCGAGGGATCGCTTCGATAGGGGAGGGGAGAAAAAGTTGAACAGACCTGAACCCAAGATCTTGACATGCCTAACCTGGAGACACGTGGAGAACGTTTGTTGTCTCCAGTGTGTTGGTGATCGCGTCGAGTAAACGTCGGTGTCGGTGTTTTCATTTGTCTCAATTTATTCAACTTTTATTGTTGTTTCGATTTTTTTTTAATAATATATCGATGGCAGTTTGAATTTTTTTGTTTGATTTTTGGTGACATTCGAGGTTTTTATAAAAATTATAAGAATTGGTGCACGTTGATTATATAAATTTTATTTCGATATCTTAATATATATATATATGTAACGATTTTCGTTTCGATACAAAGTTTAAAATTGTCGAAAAAAAATTTCTAATAAAAATTGGTGATTGGCAATTGGTATTATACAATTTTGGTAGATAAAAATATCTATGAAATTATATAGTTATTATCAATCTCAGGAGGGAAAAAAAATAAAAAGTTGGGGAAAACTTGGAATGCAAAAGTGAAAAAGTTACATCATAGTTAATTAAAAAGTTTCCTCCCCAACATCTGACTTACTTAAACAGTTACACCGAGAAACTTTTCTTTCCTCAATGAAAGTTTCTCTTCTATCTTAGACCACCGATGACCCACAAGTTCGAAAACTGGTCCAAGCTATCGAGCACAATTATTTATTGCCACCTCGTAACTTCTATCATCCATTTATTCTGCTCGGAACTATTCACGCTTGCTTGAGAAGAATTCTTCCGATCCATCACACCACTCACACAATTCTTCGTTTTGATCCTTCCGTCTCGAGTAATACTCGATAAAAGAAGAGAAGAAAAATGTGCTGGAATTCCACGATAAAGTGCAACAACCTGTTCGACAGACCAACGTCTCAGCAACATGACTCATCCCACGATCCCCCGAGAGGGAAAGAAAGCGAAAGGTGGAAGACGGATTAAGATCGTCGAACGGGTAAAAAAGTAAAAGTGAAACTGGTGGACCCAACTCCAGGGAGATCTCCAGGGGGGTCTGAGACAAGACAAGACTCGAGATCTTCCTTTAAAGAGGAAAAGTAAAAAAAAAAATAAAGTAAAATAAGATTAAAAAAACGGTATTACGAGGGAAAAGCGACGATATCTCAATAAGACATCGATCGGTCATTAGTAACACGAGAACGATTCCCTCCAGTGTTCCTTTGCCTCTCTATTTGCCGCGCAAAGAGTCGGGAAACTACTTTATCGCGCAGCGTGGCTTGACACCCATTCCTTTCGTCTTATCTTTTCCCTTTCGTCCACGATAAACTTGACCCAGTCGAGCAAAGCGATCCGAATGAATTACAGCCACGTTTCTCCTGGTTCGTGAGCATTTCACGTGCATTTATAAGCATTCGCATTTCGTCGATACCACGACGAGAAGAAATCTCCCTGATCTTTGAGACGAATCTTTGAGATGACAAAAAGAGTAGAATAATGAGGGGAATAAGAAATGAAGAATCAGACTTGAATTCAAAGATCACGGTTTATGAGCAGATTATGAATAATTCATCAACCATGTAATTCGATAATTGAATAATTCAACGAATTGTTTCGATTAATTATATATACGAAGAACAAATTTTATTTCAAAATCAAATCTGTTATTTAAATAAAATAATATTACCGCGAGTAAATAAAATTACTATCAATATGTATATAGTATTAAATTTCGAAACGAAATTAACTACACTGAGAAAACCATTTCAATATTTTAAACCAAAAGTGTTCAGTTCTGAAAAGAACCAATGTACAGATCTATAATTTTTCCAAGGATGCTTAAGATTAAGAAACATCCCTTGATATAATCGATACGAACATCGATCGTAACATTAAAAAAAAAGAAATCTAGCAAAGATCATGAGCGTAATAGTATCGAAGACATCGAAGATTCGACGTGGAAGATCGGCATCGATGTTTACAGACTGGTAATGGCGATAAGCGGACCGGATTCCTGCAATGTAGTGGCATCGCGATAAGCCCTTTACCTTCTCTCCGTCTCCCTCTCTCCCTCGCTCTTTTTCCCCGGACGTCCTCCCTGTCTGGTTGTCGTGGCACGACCGTGCCACGAATCTGGAGCACCAGGTATCCGCTAACGAACCGTGCAAACGT
>NW_006263570.1:1421691-1422004 GCF_000469605.1 Apis dorsata
GCCCGTGCACGTGCTCCCTGTACACGTACGTGTACACATATACACGGGCGCAAGAACGGCACACAGTATCGCGTGTGCACGAAAGTGCATATAAAGCATACATATATATATATGTATATATATATATATGTACATATATATATACATATATATATATGTATACGTGTGTGCACACGCCAGTCTCGACGGTAGTTTACCTCGAACCAGGCAAGTTCACCTACATTCGCGTGGGGTGCTGGTGGTGCAGAGGGAGAGAAGATTAAAGAGGGACACTCTCGTCCGGAGGTAGAAAGAGAACGATGCACCGAGGTGA
>NW_006263570.1:1422316-1428406 GCF_000469605.1 Apis dorsata
GACCTCGCCTACCTGTTATCTCGATCAACCATCGATCGGTGGTTACTAACGAAAGAACGACTTAGCCTCCTTCCCCTCCCACCCCTTTCCAACGTGTTCCTCCTCTCTCTTCCCGTTTCTGTTCAACGTGCTCGACGCCGAGGCCTTCCGGACCCCTTTCCGTCTTACCAACGGGTTTGAACTTGACCCAGTGAACGAAGGAGAACCCGGAGGAGAGGACGACCGGAATATTTCACTTCCACCGAGCTGTAGTACTGCCGCCGCCGCCGCCACCCTCCTTCTATGCTATGCCCTTAGGAGATATGCTCGAGGTTTATGCGCGTGGACGCGGTGGATGAATTGGGTAAGGGAATTGGTTTGTTGTAGATGGTTGGTAGAGAGAATTTTTTTTGGAATTAAAAAGTGAAATTTAGATGTTTTCTGCTTTTTTTTTCAGAGAATTGAAATTGTTTATGAGATTGTAAAGATGTAAAATGAAGAATGATATTTAAGAAATTTTATTGTAAATTGTATTTTATGTATCTTTTAAAGATCCTTATTTTTTATTATTAAAATGTTTCTTTAAAATTATCCGTTGGATGTAGTTGGAAAAAATATTTTTTCGAAAATAAAAATCAAGAAGAGGGAATGTAGGGCATAACTAGGATGAGTGGTGGAAAAGGTTTAAGCATTGAAGTACAATGAGTTAGTTTTTAACTGTGAAGAATGCTAGAGTCTGTAACAGGCTGGACTATACTACTGCAAGATTTAAGAAAAGTGTTTGGAGTATTTGAGTACTCGGTTTACTTTTTCTACTGTGTTCTAACTGCGTAAAAAGATTATAATAAAACTGTAATAAAAGCTATAATAATTTTAATAACAATAATCTCTTATAATACATTCTGTTGTAGTAATTTTTATGAGATTTAATAGGAATTATTTATGAAATGGAATAAATATTGCTTACAATATGGCAAATAAATTGAAAAATATGGATATAAAAGGTGTCATGTATAAGACAATGTTAATGAAAAATAATAAAAAATATTTTAGTTAGAACATTCAACCCAATTCGATTCACTCATATAACAGTGTTTGACAATAATTTATTTTGTTTTTTATTAAATCTTTTCTTCCTTTTTTTCATACAAGAAATTAAATACTTTAAAAGCCTTTAGAAGGAATTTCTTTTACTCTACAAAATTCATTGCCAAAGAGGATAAACTTTTTAAGAAAATATCACGAAATTAAATGCTCAATAAATAGTAAAGCGAAAGAAATATGTATTTCTTTTAAATTTGTTGGTGCTAATTTTAAAAAAAATTGAGAAATAAGATAAATTTCTTAAACTTGTTCTTTTTTTTTTATTCAAATAGAAAAAAATAATTATTTTTATTTTTTTCAAAAACAAAAAAGTTATATCTTTCTCAATTTCTTTCTCAGAATCATCCTTAAACATAATAAAAGCATAGAAAAATTTAGTCTCTCTATCTTTCTATTATTATAATCATAAAAATAACATTGAGACATTGAATACATTTCTTTTTCTTCTTTTTTAAAAATGTTAAACTTCAACACTTTTCGTTTATTCTTTAGAAAAAAAATTAAAATAACAATCAATAAAAAAGATTAAAAAAAAGAATTTGATCCCATAAGAATCACTAATCAAAAACAAAAAATTCCCTGAAATTTTCAAAATTAAACACATTCCTCTTCCTATTCATGCCAAAACCTCATTTCCCGTTGCACTGCGATGATTACGATCTCACGTGGCATCGTCTTCCTTATTCCAGCATCCTTATTCCACGAAGAGAATCCTCCGCATCCTCCTCGTCCATTCGCATTCCCGTCCGTCGTTTCTTCCGTCCTTCTTCCGCGAGCTACCTGCCGGCCACGTTATTCGCGGCGATAAACAAAGGAAAATAGCGGGGCATGTGGAGGGACGAAGAGAAGGAATGTACGAAAGACGAAGAAAAATAGCACGGTGAGCCAGAGGGATGGCACGTGGAGGTCGGTGAACGAGCGCACCGGGCGAGGAGGAAAGGAAAAGGGTATTTGTGTTGGGGGAGAAAGGGGGTGGGTCGAGGAGGAGAAGCTTCGTGGATATCCATGCTTTCTTGGTGGTCGTGATCGCGATGGTCGTAGTGGTATTACCACAAGAGGACGTTAGGAGAGAAAGATGCCGAGGGAGGAGGAGACAGAGAGAGACAGAGAGAGAGAGAGGGTATAATCGGCCGACATAACGGGCAACCGCGGTGGTTAGACCGAGAGGGAACGAGGAAGAGAGAAAATAGAGGCACGTCAATGGGCGAACACGAGAGGGACCCGCGTGAATGTGTGAATGAAGAAAGAGAAGCTGAGGGATCAGACGGGGATGAATGGATGCATCTTAGGAGAGGCGCCAGTCAGCTGATATGCCACCCTGACGATCTCTTTTAGAGAATCCCGCCACCCGCCGAATCTTGAATTTCAAATTAGCGAAAAGTTACCCTCGTGTTTACGTTACACACGCTATAGAACGTGGCTACTCGGAATCATATGGACGGGAAGCAACAGATTAAGATTTAATTCTTATTTTATTCTTGGAAAATAATAATTGATTCCAAAACTTTATTGAGATCATCATCGAGTAACATTTAGATCAGAAAATTGTTCATATGTTTTTTTGTATTGTTATAATGTTTTATCATCTGATTATATCTGATGACATTTTTTGAAAATATGTCAAAAAAGACTATTTCATTTTCACGAGAAACTTATGATAATAATAATAATTATATCGCAATACTAAAAGTCTACCTAAAAGTCTTTCCATCGAAGAGGGTTAAAAAGACACGATAAATTCCTTGCGAGAGAAACAATTCGCCGAAACCATCGTTCATCCCCAACTCTTGACAACAACATAAAGTCAATCTTAAAACGATCGTAAAACTTCACGAGCTACAAACGCACTTAAAAGAAATTGAGAAATAGAGAGAAAGAGAGCAGTTCATCCTTCGCAAAACGATCACGCCTCGTGACGTAGTGGAACGATCGTGGCAGCCTCCTTTAAACAGGGCCATCGACCCTTAGGACTACGCGAGGAAAGGTCGTAGTAGCGGGAAGCGATCCGTTCCATTCACGAACGCTCTAAGAGAGGCATTATCTCCCTACGACCCTGAAATTCCCGGTACCCTCTCTCATCCTTCCTGGCCTGTACACTGATACCAGCAACCCCCTTCCTCTCTCCACCTCGCACCAGATGAGTGGCGGCGCTTCATGCCTGGCATCCACCTTACTTTATTACCTCTAGGCGCCTCTCCGCTTCTTTACGCCACCGTGTGAAGCGTTAATAGCCGCTATGAACCTGACCTGGTCCGACCAACCACCATCGTCCGCCGCCACCGATACACCGTCTCTGCAAACCACTACCTCTACCTCTTCCACGAGTCGCATCATTACCGGCCGTGAGTCGTTACTGACGCCAGCCACTTCATTAACGAGTTGAAACTCGTGCAATTGGCGTTTGTGAAACTGGAGGCAACCCTGTTACGAGCCACGGCCGAGAGAACGTTTTCCCTTTCTACTTAGTTCCCCTTGAATCGACGAAAGGGGTTAATTGTTCGGTGGGAATGGGTCTGTTAATTAATTGATAAAATTAGAGAGATCTTTTTTTCCTTTCTTTTCTTTTCTTTTTTTCTTCTGATATCGTTCGAAGCAAAGGTTGAATTAGCGTTTGAAATTGGAGTAAAAAGTGAGTGATTGTTCTCAATCTTTTTAGAGGTAAATTTATATATAAGTTGGAAGAAGATAATTACCGTTTATTTTTCTAGATATTAAAATTAGGATACTAAATTTGAACATTTCATTTTACTTTTCTTCCATCCCCAAAAGGGATTCTATAAATTTATTTCAATTTAATTCAACGAACTATTAGCAATAAGAAGAATATATCATAAAGAATATATCATATCATAAAGAATCAATTGCAATAAACATAAGTTAAACAATTTAAATGCTTAAATAATCGTAATTTAATATGCATACCTTTGTCCCAGAACCAGGTCGTCTCCTCTGTTCACCTGCCCAATTGCCTCTCACTCTCCCTCTCTTCCTCCCTCTCTCTCTCCCTCTTTCTCTTTCTGTCTACATTATAACACGAAAGCTCATCTAAATCCCTTCCTGAATGCGGCGGCAACCCAGTTTATCGGTCGTAGGCGCCAGCCGCTTCTTTATGCCGGCGTGCGAAGCGTGAATGGCTTCCGTGAACCTGAACCCGACCGACAAACCACCGTCGCCGCCAATGTCAACGGGACAGGCCGCCGTTAACCAATGTCAACACACAGGCGACGTGTGTCACCAACATCGACGAATCGGCACACGGATTGCGACGACTAGTGGCGGCAACGCTCGTGGATTTGTTTAGCTTATACGGTGGTGGCCTCGCTCACGAGATCACGGAGCGCAATACACCTGTGTGTAATACATACTTACACACGGCCTCTGTCGCCCGACAGAGGGCAAAAGGCTTCTGTTTAATGCACGAGCGGTTGGGCGCGTGCCAGTTCTTTCTAGGGTCGATCCGTGGCAAAAGGAGGGAAAAAGAGAGAGAGGGAGACAGGTAGATTCCAAGTGAGACGGGAGGAAGCCCGGAGAGAAGCATGGGACACGTAGCTAACGACCAGACCTGTTTTCTTTGACGCGCAATCTGTCACGCTTGATTACGATCGTAAATCCCGCGCTCTCATTACGAGAGCTGGCTCCACCACGCCATATCTACCCACAGAGATCCACAGACACGTCGTTCGACGTGGACGCAGAGATGCTGCCTTCAGATTGCGATGGAATATGTTTGAAAAGGGGGGAAGGGAATCGCGCGATGAGCCTTGTCGTTGGTTCCTTCTTTGGTCCGTTGGTTTGGACCGGTCTGATGTGCACGTTTGAAGGGATATCATGCCGGTTCTTGTAATTTTCATTAGTGTGCATTGATGTAGATATTATGGTAATGAATGTATTTCGAATAGGGTCTTTTATGTTTATTTTTTCCAACATAGGATGAGTTGGATTCTATCTACCCAGTATAAATATTATTGGTAGAAATCTATAATATTAATATTCGAAACGTCGAAATTGATTCTTCTCCAAATTGTAAGAATTTGTGATGAGACAATAATACAGGTATAATATGTATTAAAAAAATTGAAATTACAGGCTTCTTTTCTCTTTCTCAACTGAAATTTCTCAAGAACAATTAATTATACAGCTTAAATACACGCAGATAATTGAAAATTACACAGTGCAACAAAAAATAAATATTATACCATATTACGTTATATTATGAATTTTAACCTAAACTATTTGGAAACTGCTTGGAATAATTTATCGATACAGTTTATAAAATTTCCTCCTACACGATTCCTATCTGAATTTATGGACAATATTCCACATGTCCCATGTTTCAATCACGGTTAAATAGAAGAATCCGTCCGCGAATCGCGGCGGAGAAGATTTTGTCCTGTGGCACAACTCTCTCGCTCCCTCTAGCGGCCGCGTTGCTCGTGTTCACCGGTCAAAGAACCAACCTTGCGTCTGATTCCATGGCATGGCCGCTGGTAGAGGGAGCGAGAGATTTCATTGGGGAACAATAGGCACATGACATCTGAAGTGAGGGCAAGACCAAGACCGCCTAGACCTAGATTACGACAATAATGCCGGGGTCTACCGAGGATAGGACACGAGCGAACGACAGAGAGAGGGAGAGAGAGGCACGATGAAGCGAAAGGGGAGTGTGTGAAGGTGGACGAAGAAGCAGCCGGATAAGAAGAACGGAAAGAGACAGGAAACCGCCTGGCACGAGTCTAGGCACTGGGGCAATGTCACACCTAAGCTATTATTCTCATTCACCGCGACCAGACTTACGGCAGACTAATAACCTGTCACCAACTGCCGCCACGGTTGCGACCAGCCTCCTTCCGTTCTCTGTCCTCCTTTCCGCCAGGTCTTCTCCTTCCATCTCGCTCTGATGGGATTCGTGTTGGTCGCCTGTGCGTGTATATATATATATGTATACACATAACACCCTCCCCCGCAGGCGCCAAACCGTTCTCTTTTACAACGGCACGAGCCACGGGT
>NW_006263570.1:1428743-1431933 GCF_000469605.1 Apis dorsata
CTATTTATGTAAACGTCAACTAACCTGAGGCAACCCTGAACGGGCTATTAACTCGGCCGCGTGCCGACGCGTGGTTTCCCTGCTGATGAGGTGGTTGGTGGTCGAGCTCGGTTTTCGTCCCGGAAAAATGAGATTTCGTTTTGCTTCCTATGCTCCTCGTCCCTTTTTATGTATGTGCCACATTGAATTCTTTCGAGTTCTTTTTCGCTGTATATAGTGTGAGTGAGTATACTCTTCCTAAGAAAATGATATAGATATTTTAATTAGATTTCTAATTTATAGGAATAGGAATAAATGTAAGATTTATTAAATGAATTCTTTGGCTTCAAGATATATTCACTTTTGATATTCATTCATTGTAGTTGATATATAGGATATTAATTTCTGGATTTTTGTTGGAGTAAAGATATAAAAAATGATGATAAATAATGGTACTGATAGTTTGAGAAAAGTGAGAAGATCGACGATGGGAAGAAAAAAAAAGATGTTATAGTAAGGAAGGTTGAAAGCTTGAAAAGTTAAATTGCTTTAAGTTCGGCTCGTTTTATTCAAAGATCAATCTCACCCTCGAAGATGCTTCCAGAAAAGATAACGAAGAATTCTTCAAGATTCCTATATATAACCATTAGCAACGAAAGATTTCTAATGGTTAGACATTAAAATCCTAATTAAATTCTTTAATGAATCGATCAAAAACTTTTTTGAAAAAAACGAGATCTTTTCACTTGTAAAATGAGATATATTTGTGTAGAATCATAGACAATAAAATAGTACAGCTAATTCATTCGTATGAATTTCGTATTCATCAAAGTATATTAATATTTTCAATATTTTAAATTCAATATTTTATGCAACTCATTCTTATAATAGCCAATAGCTATTCAAAAGTGTAATAATTTTTTAATTAAAATCAACACGAAAGAATAGATTTTATACATTAGAACTGAAAAAAATCAAGTCAAATGAGTTCTACTTCGAACGCAGAACCGCAAAGAATTAATTAAAAGGACCGAAAGAGTGTAACGAAATCGAAAGTTAAAAAATAAATCAAGATAGGCCGTATCTATCAAACGCTACAAAGCAGTGCCAAACACCTCTTTCTGGATAGATCGAGCGTGATCCTTGCCTAGCCCATTCACCGGGCTATTCAGTCATCAATTTAACTAACATGTCACCATGTTCACGCTCGAAATCTCTCTAACGTATACGTATTAGCCAGGCCAAAAAAGAAGACAGGTGACGGTCGTGCGAGTTATAACGGGGCATCGGGCTGGTTAAAAGCGAACTGACCTCGCGCAACCCTGAAGCGAGAACAAGCTATTAACACGGCGTATGCCATTCATTCTTGCCTGGTCCCTCGATCGTTCGCCTCTGTCGCGCCGTTTACACGCTCTCGTTTACTCCTTTGCCCTGTTACGGCCACGTATATATGTAGTATACACACGGAAAACAGGCTATGTCGACCTGCTGACGGTCTAATAGTACATAGCTCGAATCCATTCACCAAGAGAGGTTACAGGGGAATTGTACCTTTTGTGAAACTGCTTTCCATGCATTATCCTGTCATCATAGATACGGAGAATGGGGTATAGTCAGTGGCGAAAATATTGCAAGATCGTGAATCGAAAACAAAATTGTTTTGCAATTATGGACGAGATATTGTGAAAGTCATTCATTAAGGATAGGATTAATATTGATTCTTGCTCTAATAGATCAATTTTCGAGATATCTCCATGAATTATATTTTATATAGCAGTATATCTCAGTTATTATTGAAGAAAGAAAAGAGATGAAGATCACAAGATAAATTTGTCTATATGTGACAAAATTATATTGGAGCAAAAGAGAAGAAAGATTCGATAATTTTAAGGGGAAACACGGAGAGGAGAGAGTGAGAACGTGATAAAGTGAAGGCCGAGCATCCTCGTGGCGTGGGAGAATCTGTGTAATTCGCCACGTGGTCGACCACCCTGAATTGAGCCGATGTTACGGCTGCTTGATCGTCTATAATATGGGTGTAATCACTGCACGCCCGCACGATCGATATTTTTACCGTAGTTGATTTATAGTTGTTACAATGTTTGAGAATTTAACTAATGGAACAATTCGAATAAATGGCAATGACGATTTTATTAAGTGCACAATATTGATATTTAACAGTGTATATTTTTGTTTAGAATAAGTTGTCTTTTCAATAATTGTTAGATTTTTAGAATGATAACCAGTTATTTATAGATAAATAAGATGATATGATTATTTATATTTATTTCTCCATAAATTTTATGGTAATTTCAATTTATTGTAATATTCATATATATATATGAACTTACAAAATATTCCATATTTTTCAAATCTCAGAAATTCCATTGTTCCAAATCCAAATTAACTATAATCGACGATTCTTTATTGTGCGCTTTCCTTTTTATTGGCCTATATTCTCAATGCGCACGTTTATAACCATGATCAAAAACATATCTGACCAATCCTATTGGATCCATAGATATCCACATACACTATCTCACAACGCATAAATCTCAATTACATTCATAATCTCCCTCTCGATCAATCAAATCACCTTCACCCTATTCTCCACCACGGGCCGCTTAACAGAGCGCACCGCGTGCGAAACTCCCATTCCCCAAAAAAATCCCATTCCCATTTCCCTCGACCCATTTCTATCCAAACAATCTCGTAAATCCAAATAAAACATCCTGAACAAGAGAGAAAAAAAGGTCGGAATCCACTGCCACATTGGCCCAATTCAACCTTGTCCCACGATTCTCTCCTCTCCTCCTTCTCTCCTCCCCTCCTCCCCTCCCAAAAAAAAGAAATCGCAACGAGGTCCTCGACTTCGTCTTAAAAAACAGGTGGCGCGTGGCTGTAAGATCCTCCTGAGATCAATCTTCGGATTAGATCGAGGGGCAGGAGGAGTGGTGGTGGTATAAGACGGTGGCCAAACGAGGAAACCAAAAAAGAAAGGAACGAAGAGGAAGAAGAAGAAAGAATAGGAGAAGGAAGGAACGATCTGAGAAAGAATGAGAAAAGAGAGATCGTAGTGGTGGATGTGTTCTTCCACGTATCTCCCTCTCCCTCTCACCCTCTCCCTCTCTCTCTTCGTTCTTTGGCGTGATATAAAGTGGCAGAGAGGAAACGTCGCGGCGCCAGAGGCAGCCGACGACTAAAGGGAAAC
>NW_006263570.1:1432083-1436351 GCF_000469605.1 Apis dorsata
GTCGGGATGGGGTGGATGGGCGGACGTGGGAGGGTAAGGGGATGGAAAGGGAGGGATCGGGAAACTATTGACCACGTTGGGAAGCCGTTTAACCCCCCACGAGAGGACGTGCACACGCTTACATGCACAGAATAGGAGAGAGAGAGAGAGAGAGAGAGAGACGCGGACACAATGCTCACACGCACACGCAGCTCGCGTACACGTGTGTGCAACGAACGACGAGAGGCAGGAAGGGAAAGCATAAACGGTTCCACACAAGGAAGTTCATTCATGAGTACGGGAACTTTGGGTAGGTGTGAGGTGTGCACGGACACGACCTAAAGCCCAGTCACATAGCGTTCGAGAGTAGTACGCGCGTAGTACGCCGCCCTTTTCTCTCTCTCTCTCTCTCTCTCTCTCTCTTTCGTCTGCTCTCTGTCCGCCTTTCGTTCGCTTCTGTCTCTTGCTCCTTGTGCAAACGTGTGCTCGAACACAGCGTCTGGATAAAGAAAGAAGAGAAGAGGGAGCGTGGGAGGGAGAGGGATGGATCGAGCACGGCGACATTGTTGTAAAGCGATAAGATAGCGGGGAAGGTAACAGGTAAGGGGGCTCGTATACCTGCATGCGAGCAAATCGGCGATCGGTATCGCCGATCGAAAGTGAAATTCGCGTGTGCAATTATCGTACGCGACACGCGACCTGCTGAGAGAGTTGACAAGACGAGGGTCGAGCTTGCTGGTTCCTTTGGGTTTAAGGGATAAGATAATCCGTATATAGGGGATAAGTGTACGTGTATTTCGATCTTCTGTGTTTGTAATGTTTTTTTTGTATAGCGTTTCGTTACAACAAGTAGGTAATTTTAATATTATCTTAAGAAATGAAGATTTCTTCGAAGAGAGTATTAGATAAGAAGGGAAAACGTATTTTAATTTTAGACGAAATGATATATGATTCTAATATTCTGTCTTACGTCTCTTTTTTTTTTTTTTCAGTAAAATGTACGATAATTCTTTTAATAATTTTGATTAAAATTTTTCTATAACTTATAAGAAATAAAGTTAGCTGATTATTGAAACGGAACGAGATTTCTGACCGGAGGTTCTAAGCTTAATGTTCGAAAATGGTTTCCATACATTAGAATAAATAGCCAGAACACAATGGAAATTATAATTGCTGTTAAATCGTGGAGCTCTGTTGGATTCCACGATAATATAATTTACATGATATTGCAGTGTGTTGAGGTAAACCATCGGGCGGAGATGAATTAATCGATTTATTTTAATTTACGCGCTTTGTTCATTGAAATGTTACGCAAGATGCCGTATATATGTATAACACGTATTGAATGGATATCGTAAAAATTGGAATCAAAAAAAGACGATAAACATCCGTAAAATATAACAATTATATCGAGTTAAATTTCATATTATATTTATATTTAATTCTATAAATAATTTCGTTAATATATCCGTTTGATTAATCGAATTATCATTAAGATAATAAAGTATAAAAATAGTGCAAATTTTACAGATTCAATTTATGATATATTGAACAAAACACACGATCAACGAATTAAATATAAAACGATCCATAAAACCGGTAAAGATCGGTATAAAAATATTGTATGATCCGTTAAAAAGGCGACATCTGGCGTAAATTGTTTCAAGTACAACGCCTTTTTATAAAACGATCCAGTGAAGCCATTACACAGCTCTGTCAGCTGAACGCATCCCTGCCACACTTTCCATTCTGTCACGGTCACCTATCTATCTAACGCCCTGTTACGATTCCTCGATTAACGATAATTGTGCCGTTACAGTGTTTCAGTGGCTCAAAGCGTGTGCACGCGTTCTACCTCCCCACGCTCCATCTCTGTTCCACTCTTGACTTTATCGTTCACCAGGAGCACGCGGCCCAGGCGTTGATTACTGGGCGGCACAGCGACGTCGGCTAATAGCCCCACTAACTACCCAGAGCCCTGATTGTTAGGTTACGATCACGGTCTTTGAAACTCGCCCCACGCATAATAACTACCAACTAGCGACGGGGATGAACCACCGTCGTTCTCCTTCTATCCCTGAGTAAGACGAAATTCCAAAGATGAAAATGTTTTTTTGGTAAGTGCGTATATCTTTTGTTTAAATTTGATTTTCGTGAATATTAATGAATGAATTATATAATCTTATATTTTAATTATATATTAAAATACATTTCTAGTAGATAAACATAATATTTTAAAAGTGAATCACAAAGTCTATCGTTGGTAAGATATATGATCTGAAAAAAATCTTTAGAATTTTTTCAATAGCTATGACAATAGAGTATAGGTAATTTCCATTTTTTTGCATTATTGTACATAATTTTCGTTATAATATTATACATATATATATATATATGTGTGTAATAATTATAATTGAATATTTAATATATCTTTACATATTTTTATACAATTTTTTGAATGAGAGATGTAGATATCTAAACGACAATAGTTTAAGAATAATTTTGTATAATAGGTATTCTTGAAATCTGTTTCATATTTTTTATATTTTAAAACTTTTAAAAATGAACTTTGGATTTGCTAATATAATAAAAGTACTTTAGAAATTAAGTACTCTTATTATAAATTATTAAATATTATTTTATTAAACATATTATATTCTTATATTCTTAACAATAACACAAAGGGTTTATAAAGTATCGTACAAATCAAACAAACAATGAGTTTCGAAGAAAAGTCAAATAACAAAATGGCTGATTACATATACATCAAACACGCGAAACACGATAAACTCAAACATTTCCCTCGAAGAACAGCGGCCACGAGAATCAATGGCCTTATTATTTGCTCAAGAAACACGGTGAGCAGTACTCGAAAAGGTTAACCAATACACCAGACTCGTTTGTTTTGTTCTGCAGTGCTTGCAAGCGGTTCGAGAGCCTTCACTGGCCATCGAGAGTTTGTATCCAGGCGAACAACCGTTTAAACTCCGCTTGGATATCACTGACCTGCCCCCATATCGTAGCGACGTCACCTCGACAAACTGTTGGCCCACATGTACCGCCGGCCAGTTACAGGGTTCGTTCTCGCCCTTTCATCTCCGTTGGTTATCGACGTTTTACGCGGGTATTTCCTACGTTTATTTCGCGCCCTTGCCACAGTTGGTCCAACGATGGTTCAACGCTTGTTTCGCTACGAATCGTTTGTTCCTTGCGACGGGACGATCATCGCTTTTATCGCTCGAACGTGAAACGATTTTTTCGACCCGTCCTTGCCTCTCGCTTGGACGCGTTGGATCGTTCGACGAGATTCCGCGAATTTATATCGCACACTTGACGTTTGATCCACGAACAAAAGACGAGAAGAGAAGAGAAGAGAATGGAATTTTAATATCAATATTTGCAAGGGGCCGTGTTGTTGTTCGAGATATGTTGATGCGTGACCAAATAATTGCGGATGGAATGGAACTAAAATATTTGGGACGTTTAAACGTGATTGTTGAAACGTTTGTTTATCGTATATTGGCGAACGAATGAAAATTCAAATGCTTTCAATCGTGTGTTTGAAAATTCTTCTTTTAATGTGTTTGTTTAAATTTAATCGTTTTGTTATTTTTTTTTTTTTTAACAATGAATGACACCATGTGTTATTTGTTTAACGTTTAATATAATAAGCTTGTAAAATTTGAGAATTTATTCGTTTGAAGTGTTTGAAGTCGAGTGAAATATCAGTTATAATAATAATTATGAGCTTGATAACGATATAAACTTTTTACAATCTTTAATTATATATATATATAGAATTATAACGAAACTGATTGATTTTATTGTAAAACATATTGAAAATTTTCATGAATATCATTATTGTATTATTATTATCCCAAATATTTAAATTTTGAATTAATAATAATTATTAATTTAAAGTATCATTTACTTAGATTTTAGAATTTTAGATATTAACAAAAACTATTATCATTGTAAGAAAAAAAAAACCATTAATCTTATCATCAAGAACTTAATGAAATCAGGAAATGAATAGAAAATTTATCAACTTGATAAACTTTTTTCTTTTCAACTATTATGAACAAACTACAATCCTCGTATTGCAGAATAACTGTTTCGAAAATGTTAAGACGTTCAAACGCGTTTTAAGATATTCCACAAATAAAGTTTACACGAAAACAACGTATCCGAGTGGAGAAATTCGAGAGAAAGTTGGCGAAGAAACGGAGACGATCGACATTTCGGGGAACAATGAAGGGTATAGAACGAAAGGGACAGAGAGAGAGAGA
>NW_006263570.1:1436651-1439911 GCF_000469605.1 Apis dorsata
AATGACTGGCGAAGTTATATGGTCGAAACCACGGGCGTCGGGAAAGGGGACAAGTTCAAGTGGCAAGGTCAAGTTCCTCGCCACCCACGGGGAAGATTTATAGTTTCCATGCGGCGTCACACAATGACCCAGTTTAAAAAAAAATAAAAGAGAGAGAGAGAGAGAGAGAGGGGAGAAAAAAGAATATATCCCTCCTACGACTGTGTCGAACAGCGTGGCTCGTGGATCCAACGATTTATTTCTGGTCGCGTGCGTTTCGAATGCGATGGATTGCCTTCAGGATTTCTCGTTTTACGACCAGCTCGCGAAACATATATGGAAATTCGTATTATATTTTTGATGGATAAATTTTTGGAAACGGTTTTTAATTGAAACGTAAATGTCAATTTTGATTACGATGGAATTATTCTCTCTGTTAGATCGTTTTAAATTTAAGTTGATAATAAATTATTTGGTTCTTTTTTAATATATGTATTTGATATATATATATATATTTAATTACGATTAAAATATTTTTAAAGTATCGTTTGGATATGCATGGTTAAAGTTAAAACGAGAGATTTTTTTTAATGAAGACGAGGAATCGTTTTCAATGAAAGCGAAATTGTTAATGCACGTTATTTTCATTCATAAAGCTAGAAATGATTTTTCAAATACAACTCGACCACCTGTTACGTATGAATAAAAATCAATGAAGTAATTTTATTTTATTTTTGAATGATAATTTTGTAACAATTTATTCCTACGTAATAATACATTTTAATTAAAACGAACGCAAAATAACGGGGAATAATATTGACAATCAAATTTAAACTACCAAAAATATAATTTTTAACGTAATATTTTAAATGAAACATTAAATCCATATTGTACATCTGATCTTTATCACGAAAAACACAAAATATCAAAACGAAAATGAAATAATCGATATATATATATCTTAAGAAAATTATCTTAAACGATTTAAATATATTTCAATCCTTGTTATACACGATTCATGTATTTCCTATTATCTTCAATTCATCCTTCATCATCGACCAAACAACCCAACAAACGTTACAAATCGTCCAATAAAATATATCTCACCACACGTGCACCACCCTTTCCTCGCGAGAGATCGAAACGAAACATCAATATCCGAGCAACGACCATCCCACCCCAAACCCCTTGAACCATCGTTGAAACCGAAACTCTCGTAAGATATCCGTGCGCTCGAGATCGAATCTCCGCCCTCCCCCTTCCCCCTCCCCAAGGGACGCGATATATCCCTCGAAAACGCATAGAAAGTGGGCGGAAGTGTCGCACTTGGGCGAGCGTGCGATTGCAGAAGGATCCTGAAGGACCTGTTGCTCGAACCGGTCGGAGGGAACGTGCCCGCCTCGCGGTTAGAAACAAATGGCCTGGTGCACAACAGGCGAACGCCATAAAGCCGCGTGGGCGGGGGTCGAGGTGGCGGTCGAGGTGGAAAGGAGACCGGGAAGGTCAAAGGGAAGAGAAAATGGGCGGGGGTGGAATCGCAGGGGTCGTGGACGCGGAGTATATCTACCCCTTTGTTAATTCGGGCTTAATGCTGGCCCGGAGGGGGCTCGAAGGAAGGAAAGGCGTGTTTTGTCGGCAGACAATGGGGTCACTAGGATGTTTCGTGCCAAGTTTTCATAGCCGGACAAGTTTAGACCAACGGTGTACCGCAACCGCGGCCTTCAGCTCGTGCTCCTTATTCGACTGGACGTGCACGAGGAAAGAGAGAAGAGAGAAGAGAGAGAGAGAGAGAGAGGAGGGGAGGAGGAGTAAGGTAAGGGGCAAGGGAACGAGATAGCCGGAACGAGATCGAGCAGATAGGATTGTAAGACTTCGAACGCACACCGTGATATCCGCGAGAAGGTAGGTGCTTTAACAGAAACCCGCTCGTACATTATGGATGCGGCATCGAGCGTGTTTTACGTAATCGGCGCGTGCCACCTGTGCACGCGGTTAATCCCGCATAGAATGCGGACGTAATCGTATACGCGTGGAAAAAGGAAGGTCGAAAAGAAGTGACGGCCTCTTTTAAACGGATAAAACGACGTTTCGTAATGTTTACGCGTGATCGAAGCGTTCTTGACCCGAGGCCACGTCCATTGAAGTTCTTTGGAAATCTCTGGGTAACCACGTTTCGACTCTGATTCTGATTCATCGATTCGAACAATGAAATTGATCGGTCCTCGTGGGCGAATATTTTGACTATTTTCGACGCTACTGGGTTGTAAATCACTCTGGAATTGAATTCCACTTTTGCATTAGTCCTTGCTTTTGCCGTTATTTATAGAGGTATATTGTGTTGGAAATTTGTTACTACTCCTTCTTCCAGATCTTGAGATTATAATTTTTTCAAATAATACACCTGCAATATTTTTATCCATTTGTATAATTTAATATATACACAAGTAACAAATGGAATCAAATATATCATTCGAACAAAAGAATAATCGATCCCTGTGATATACTCTTCCGAAACAGTATAATATCCTCAAGAAGTGGAGATTGAATATATTCAACCCTAGGTCGGAAACCTATGAATCAAACCGTGAATATCAAACAACGCGGACTCGTTTCCACTCGAAAGCCGGAATCGTCGGAACTCGCGTCACGGACGATTCGCACGTATGTATTGACTAGGAAATCCGACGTAGCACGAGGAGGAGTAGTCGGAGGCGAGGGATGAGAGAGCCAGTAAACCGGGACTCGACCTCGCTCCGCATCTATCCCGCATACATCGAACCGAATGGTGCATGGCTGTGCATGCACCGGGTGCAATATACATCGAGCAAGAGAACACACTAGAACCGGGGAGGGAGGGAGAAAGAGAGAGAGAGGAAACGATAACGTAGGAGGAAGAGGAGGGTTGGGGGGGCGGAGGAGCAGGAGGAGGCCCTCCAACCCCGTTTTCACTTTCATTCGCTCGCTAGCTCGCGTGGCACATATTCACATATTCATCTCTACACCCTTCCTTCATCCCCTTGGTGGATATACACGGATACGTTCACGTCACGGGGGCAATGTGTGCGTGTGTGCGTGTGTGTGTGTGTGGTGCGAGCGAGCTGGTGTGTATACGTGTGAAACGCACACCGAGGGGCAACGTGACGGTATTTCACGTGGATGCAAGAGGCTCAGCTGTGCCGTGACGTATGATCCCCGACGTTGGCCCTAGCGAAACTTATTCGGCCACGTGCTTTCGAAACTTCGGCCGCGCGCACCATGTGCGTACGACCTCAGGCCCGGTT
>NW_006263570.1:1440136-1446502 GCF_000469605.1 Apis dorsata
GCTCTGCCTCTCTCTCTATCTCTCTATCTCCGTCACGAAATCGGGATATACCGTTGACCTTGGGGCTATTCCTGGCCCACGATTTACGATTTGCCAGGCTACTGCTCGAGCTCGAAATAGATTACAGGATAACGGTTTCTGACGATTCGAAGGGGGATTGATTGAATTTGTGCGTATGTAATGTAGGGCAGTATTAAGTGGAAAATGAAATACAAAGTGTCGAGTTCATACAAATTTAATATATATTTAAAAAAATTAAATCAGGTAAAGGATATGTTTGATGTACAAAATATTTGCGAATTTCGAAAATCTATTATATTCTTTGGGTTTTTTAAAATGTATAGTTAGTATAAAGTGTTGCACGAAGATTGAGTTTGTAAATAGTATTGACTATGTGTACATAGATATATTATGGGCGTTTTTATGATAAGTTGTAAAATAGTATCAAATGATATTGTTTTGAATAAATAGATATGCATTAAATTGATGCATGTATTATTGATGCTAATTGAAAGAAATATAATATAATTGAATTTAAATATCTAATACGTAATGGATAATTGCTCAGTTTTTATATATATATTATTATATAATTGTTTATTACAATATAATATTATATTTATACAAAATATTTCAAAGATTTTAGTGAATATAAGAAATTATTCAGAAATTATAGAACAATTAATTATATAATATGAGATATCAATATAATTATTATCTCAAACTTCTTCTATGAAACTTATACGAAAATAGAAAAAAAATCAATCGATTAGAACTTATTTTCCATTTCAATCATTAGCAAAAAGAAACAAATTAAAATTCACTAGTAATTCTCTTCAATCTCATTCTTAAAAAAAGAAATATACTTGTACCAATTTTCCAGTTTAAATTCTTCAAGATATTCACAAAACTGACCATATTGGTTTCTATAGATCAGGAAAAGTTTCCACAAAAGAAACGATTCCACATTCGCTGTGTTCCAATATTCACCCAATGCCATCGAACCTTCCTGCAAAATGGCAAAACAGCCGTTTCGCGAAAATCCCTGAAGCGTGTCATTCGAGCTTTAGAGAACCTGTTGCTCACCTCTCTCTGCATCCTCTCTCACCTACCACCCTACTTTCCTTTTACACTACCCACCCCTGTCTTCCTGTATATGTGTATACGTGTGTACACGCGGTGGCAACCACTTTCGAAATACCCAATCTGACCTAGAGAAGCCGGGAGGAGAAGAAAGAAGGATGGAATGTACGCTATCTTATGCTAAACTTCGCGGGTTCCAACAAGGGACGAGGAGGGATTAAGCGAGGGGGCGCCACTTGTCAGACTGGCCATTCTTCCACCTATATTCCCTTATGCACGGTATTAAGTCTCTTTTTAATTGTTGCTTTTGGAATTTTTTATATTCAAATTTTCTAATTATTAATATTACTAACTGATTAACAAGTGACAGATATTTTTATTGCGATTTCTTATAGAATCTTATATATTGAATGAGAATCTTATATATTGAATTAATTAATTTGTATAATTGACTTGTAGAATTTTATTTGGTTTATTAACAAACTTTTGCTTTCGTTATGCCAGAGAATTTATTTGCAATTTATAACTTCTATAATTTTATTAATAATATTGATTTAATTGTGTAAAATTGTTATTATATTTTTATTTGAATTTACATTTAAAATACTTTTTAAGATATTTTATTTTTAAGGTATTTATATACTTTCTTTTAGAAATATTAAATTGCAGACAATTTTTATATAACACCTTAATATATTAAAATAAGATATTAAGATATTAAGATATTAAAAATTTTTATTTTTTTATCTGATTTTTAATTATCCAAATTTAAAAAATATTCAGATATTTATATTCATAGGAATGGATCTATTAAATTGTCAACATGAAAAAAAGAACATAATAATAAAGAACAAAGAAAAAGAAAAACATTACAACGCTTCCAACATGACCATTTGGAGACATTAAAGTGTGCAAGAATGAGAAAAATTTCATCTTATAACATAAAAAAAAAACATAAAAAAAAAGAAAAAGAAAAAAACGAGATAAAGATTGCTTAATATAAGTAGACTGAAATAAAATTTCATCGGAGCGTACTCATCATGAAATAAGAGAGAAACGTATAATTTAAGCAAATCAAGCTGTAGCAAAATGTTAACCGGGCCAAACACAAACGGTGCTCGTCCCAGTAGTACTCCTTTTCATCCGCAAATGCCGAGTACCATGTAGACGTTCACAATAGAAGTTGGAGCACAAAGGCCACCGTTCAACCAGAAAACTTCTTTCATGCTCCTCGAAATCAGCGAGCGTTGAATCGCAAATCGTCCCATTAACACGAGCCGCGACTTTTCTGCAAGAGCAATCTTCGTGTTCCACGCGGCCGTGTGAAGGGTTCAATTTGTGCCATGGGCAAAGATACGATTCACCTCGGCTCCTCCCCCCCTCCTCCACCCTCGAACTAACATGTCGTACGCTTTTATAGAACGGATAAAACGAGAATCAAAGAGACCAACTGTATTGGATTCTCTCTTTTCTCAAGATCGGTCGTTAGGAAATGACTTTAAATTACGAAAGAATGTCGAGCAATTGAATATATATATCGTTTGAAGAAAGAATATAAAAAAATTTTCAAGGAAATAATTTTGAAAATTATAATAAGTAATAAGTAAATGGTAAATATTATCAAAGAATTAATTCAAATTATAACATTTCTTTCCTATCGAAACAATTTATTTTTTATCAATAAGTACTCTATTTCGATATTAACGTATCTAATGATATTAAACGTTATCTGAATAGTAATTATCGAATACCAATTGATGCATAGAAATGTAAAAGCATCAATTTAGAACAGTGAGTTTGTTTTATGAAATTCAAATAGAATAAATGATTATTTAAACAGAACTTACAAAGACTTCAATATTGATTAGATATGCATTTATGCGAATACTTTTTTATATTATCACCCGTGCTACGTACAACCCTGAACAACGTTCAAGGCTTATTTATCGCTTTAAAAGGATGGACAATAATTTTTCGTTTCACTATAGTTATTCTGTGTCATCACACATGTTATCACCGAACGTGTGAACTATTCGTGACCCCGAGTGACACTCGAAATCACCGATCCCATCAAGGGGTTAAATAAATATCCGAAACGATAAAACCGGAATAGACTCGCGAACGACTCTCATTAGAACGAGATAATAACGGAAGGAATCTTTTCCCCAAAAAAGTGAGGTCGAAGATCTTCCTCCCTCCCCCAAAAGGAAGAGGCTAGAATGACAAGGCTGGAACGCGGATCCCAGTGACCTTGAGATCCTACCCACAGACACGGATAACCAATACCAAGAGCTTGCGGGGAGGGGAACGAACGCAAACAACGATGCAACACGGGAGCAGCAGAGTCGTCAGAGGCGGTAACCTACATTTACTATCGAAGAGAGAAGAGAAGGCCTCGTATACATGCACGGGCAACAGCCCGAAGGCGGCCGGGGGACCGACCATTGCTCTCCACCTCCACGGTTATGAATGGAGAAACTTCTGCTCTCGTGGGCTCGCGTAAACGTTAACACGCCGCCCGTACACGTAAGGGTCGGCCCGCTACGAAGAAAGGGATATTCGGTTTATATTCTTCCCTCCTTTCCGAAGGAAGAAAAAGGACAGCGTGAGCGGCTTAACCCGCAAGATCTGCGGCCAGTGGTGTACTGCTCTTGTACACGAATTCTCTCTCTCTCTCTCTTTCTCTTTCTCTTTCGTCTTTCACTCTTTCTTCCGTTCCGCAACCGTTTATCCGACTCATACATAAATATCCGGGCTGGGTTCGTGTGCACGAAGAACGTCTAGCGCCCGTCCTGCGTCGTCTTTCCCCGTGTATATGCATAAGTATGTGGTCGAAGTAGCAGGCCAACCGTGTACCTACGTTCCTCCGTAAATATACTTTGCTTACATTCGTGTGTTCATGCGGATCAGAGGCGGACTCTCCGGGGTCTCTGTGAGAGTGGCCGGTAGCTACGAGTACGTAGTACATACCGCAACAACCGGTGAAGAGAGAAAAGAGGCAAGGGAGGGGGTGGTAGATGAGGAACGTATATATGTATATATATGTATATATACACATATATATATATATATACACACACATACATGAAACGACACGAGACAATGAAGTGAGCAACAGGTACGTGTATGTATACACACGTATATATACATACCGACGCACTTGGCTGGATGTTAGGTTGCTGTACATATATTCGTATGTAAGCCAGATTCACCCTATGTTAGGTATCAAAGCACCTCGATGCACCTCCTCTTTTTCTCCTTTTCTTTCGGCTCCTCGGATCCCTCCCACCACCTCACCCTCCCTCTTTCTCCCTCTCGCCACAATCTTTCACCCCTTTTATCACTCGACCTTCCCCCCCCTCTCTCTCTCTCTCTTTCTCTCTCCACCCTTATTCTCCTTCTATTCTTCACCTCGAGGCCGTCCTTCTTCGCCCCTCACGTGGATGAATCGCAAACGCGGCCGACCGTCACTGGACGTGCATTAAATTGAGCGGAAGAAGCGAGGCCCCCAATGCCAAGGTTCTTCCGCGTTTCTCTCCACCAACTCGGAAGGGAAACGACCCGTTGTTTGCGGGAAAGAGAGGGGAAACGAATGGACGAGGAGGGAGGAGGAAGTGTTGCAATCCGTTGATCGGTCAACAGCTGAGTTTACGTGACGTGTACGACCACGGGTCGGTGGTGAGATGGCTCGATGAAGGAGGATGGACGTATAACGTGTATCGTGGTACGGCATAAAGATGATAGAACCGAATAGAACCGGGGGCCGCATACCGCCAGTTTGACGTCTGTCTGCAAGCATAACCATCACGGAATTCCGCCTGCTGTTCTTGACCTATTAGCAACTCGACCGTTTCACTTTCTCTCGCTACTCTCGCGGCTCGAACTGAATGGAAAATTCGAGATTGAATGGGAACGATAGACGAGTGGATTTAGATGGATTAGGCTTCTGTGCGTTTGGAATTTAACGAAATTTCTTCATTTATGAAATGAATATCATTAGAAATGAATATATTTTAAACGGAAGGAAATTTAATTTATTGGTAAAATTTTCGAATTTTTAAAATGATTTCTCAACGAGTAGATATTGAAAAATGAAAATTCGTTCGTGTTCAAGAATATTAAAGAGAGTTTTAATTCTTTTCTAAGCTAGTAATGATACTAATAATTATCATTTTTTATGATTATTTTTTCGTAGAAAGGTTATTTCTTAAAAAGATTCGTATTGAATATCCAGAAGAAATTATGAATAAATTATAGAAAAGTTAGAGAAATTTAAAATTACTAAAAGAGCATGTACTATTTCTCATTTATATCCAATACGTCAATCAATTGAAATATTTAATCATTAATTCTATCTGTCACTACTTCAATCAACTGTAACACTTATATCTATTTCTATTATAGATATTTCTTATCATTCACATTTAGATTTCGAGCAGAATTTTCTATTTTAATCCATTCCAAATTTCTTCAATGGAATTTAAATTTTAAGAGTGCATATTTATATATTTAAATACAAAATTCCGATTAATCGTATCTCTCCGATAATCTAAGTCAATTAACACTAATTTTACACGAAATCAGGGAATGTCCTAATATTTATGAACATCGTATGTACACACCAGTATGCATCAACCATTCCTCGAATGGATACACGTATCCATAAATAAAATATCAACCCCTTACATCTTCATATACGAATCACGCTGCACAATCGGACCATTAAACCAGAAATCTCAAAATTTAACCATCCCTATAATAACTCCGTTATTATAACGAGAATAATAAAAAAAAACATCGATAAAAACGACAATGAAACGTTGTTGTTGTACACTTTCGATATTTCGGTGGCCGGCCAAAGCATTTCATTAAGCAACGCGTGCACAGAAAATAACGCGTCTATGCCCCCTATAGCCTATACGCTATAACTCGAATATGATATAAGCCATTTCGTTCGTTTCCCTCGGCTATATTATGCGCAGGTCTATAGGTCGTCGTAATATCATTGTTTATGGATTGGCCGCATTTTATACCATTTCGGGTAATTAATTCCATTAACTTGCGGCGAGCTCAAATAAAAGCTTGTATCGGGGGAACCAGGGGTGGAGGAATTGTAACCGTGGCGACTATACTATTCTGTATATGTATCGAATTAATGAAGTTGGTAATCAGCGTTCCCAGATTCTGACTTTCGTTCGTTTCGGACCCCTCCCCCCCTCCCCTCACCCTCTTCCCCGACAAAAGTTAATTACCGCGGCCAGATACATGGGCGTGGGCGTGATT
>NW_006263570.1:1446702-1447228 GCF_000469605.1 Apis dorsata
AGCGACGAACTCGCACCTTTACCGGCATACGCAGAAATTTATGGAACATGTGCTTTGCGTTGTTTGGGAAATAATACCTGGTTTAATTACGAAACCTGCTCGTGCACGCGCGTGTCTCCAATTATGGGGAAATAAAATGGCGATAACGAACGAAGGGAAGATCGTTTTACAATGGACACCTATCGATATCTCGCCATTCTTTTTTTCCCTCCTCGTTTTTCCCCCCCGCGATTCTGCGTATCCGCGGTGTCGCGGAGGAGTTTACGCGTTAATAACGTTTAATAACCACGTGAACGCGCATTGAAACGTGTATTAAAAAGCGGGTGATAACGTAAAAAGTGTCGCGAATGATTAACGTTATTTTCATGTTTTATCGGCGGAATTATCGTGATAATCCGGAGTAATTGTGGTAATTAATATAATAATTAATATCTCGTGCAATTTTGGAAAACTCTTGGATACTCGTGAGAATATTGCGAGATTGAGGAACGCGTTTCTTTTTTTCTTTTTTTTTTTTTTTTTTTTT
>NW_006263570.1:1447261-1447985 GCF_000469605.1 Apis dorsata
ATTTGACGATTTCGCGTGGTGAAATATTCATCGACTTTATATCTACTTGAGGAGCAGAAATATTGTAATTCTTCTCATCAAAGATATTTCCGTATGGCTATAAATGTTATCCAATGTAATTGGATCTTGATATAAATTTGAGAAAATATCTAGAAAATCGAATGACATGAATTATCATTAAATATATTTGTGTCAAAGAAAATTGTGTATACAAAGATAAATACAATTACGGTATAAGTAATAAATTTTTAAAGATATTATAACTTATGAGAAATTATACTTTAATTATTTAAATTAATATTTTAATAAATGAATTAAAAAGTTTAAATATTTCGTAAAACGCAGAAAAAAAAACACCTATATAAAGTTATCAATTATTTAATAATTTTATATTACATCGATTTAAATATGTGACATTTATTGCTTATTAAAAACAACATTGAAAACTGTGACATATTTTGAAGAAGTATTTTAATAAATAAGCTAAAAAATGACATTTTAATACAAGCGTTTTAATAAATAAGCTAAAAATAGTATTTTAATACAAGTATTTTAATCAATAAGCTAAAAAAGCATTTTCACAAAAAAGCTAATAAATGTTTCATTATACATAATATAAAAAATGAAAGGGAAAATCGTCATGTACATGAACGTATCGATAACTATTTACTAATTTTGCGATCCAATAATGTTAAACATATCATTGAAATGTAAAAAAAAAAAA
>NW_006263570.1:1448185-1452381 GCF_000469605.1 Apis dorsata
AAAAATTACATAAATTTATTGAATATCAATTAATAATTTCAATCAAAAAACATTAGAGACATCTATTGAAATAAACAGATAAATAAAAATTACATGTTTTCATCGAGATTTCCAAAGATTTTCCTTTCATCCTACATTTCAATTTTTCACAGCCAATAAATTTAAAGTATATTCAACAGCTTAATATCTTCCCAAATTGTTGAAAAGATTAACAATCTATCCACCTCTTCCCTCCCAAGATCAATTGGGACACTTATATCGCAACCAAACAATCCTGAACTATTCATTATTCGCTTCTTACCAGAGAGAACAAAGAGACGTATCACGTCAAGATGCACGCGCATTAAATCATGCAAGATCGGTGATCCCTAACCCAGACGCTCCTATCCGGCCAATGTAATGTAACGTAGGTGTTCATCGGCGACATTCTGAAACGGCCACGCGTTTGTGGAGCCACAGTCAGACCGTACGTTGTACTGTTATGCGTCGGCATGCGTGACGCAACAGGAAAGTGCGATGCGGCCTGGACTTCCCTCTGCCGTGTTGAAATTATTTGGAGCATCGTATCGCCCGTGTACATCGCGAACCGAGATAAGCAAATGCATTTTAAAAGACATTTTCGCGTTCCCTGCGCCCGTTACGCAGGTGGCATTCGTTTTGGTGAAGAATGCGTATTAGTTGAGGGGGGGAAACAACGAGGGGGAAAGAGCGCGTAATTTTATGAAATACACAGAGTTTGCGGATGAATGGTATTATTTGTTGGGGATGTTATGAACATTCTTACAGTTCTATGCAACAAGTTTATTCCCGGAATAGTAAGGGATGATTGTAAAATTAAATTCTTATATTTTTAAGTTCGAAATTTTGATTTTGAATAAATTGAGAATAATTTTTACGCGATATATTTTTGAGGGTGAGATTAACGAAACGACGAATGATATGTGAGATGTGTTCGTTAAATTTTATGGAAAGCGAAATGAAATGATTTTTTTAATCTTTGTTAAAAAAATTATTCGCGTTTTTCTCGAATTTTGAAAATTTTACAAACGATGGAAAAAGCGAGTGATTCTAATCGGAAATAAGTCAGAAGAGCAAAAAGGGGTTATTAGATTATTTTTTATTCGGGATGATGTTTTGGAATATACGTAATTAATATTAAATATTTTAATAATTGTATATGATAAAACTGTTTCGAGTTTTAAAATTTATTTTATTTGTATTATTGGTAGGGTTCAATAAAAATAGTTGAATTTACAATCCATAATGATGAATTGTATAATGGAATATATGAACAGTCTATAGTTTTATGTATAAATATTTATTATGTGTAAATATTTATTTATGGGAGTGTTATCACTATGGTCACGGTTTTAACCCCGTTACGGTGCTCAATTTTGCTTTGCGCGTGAAAATAATTCACATGCATGTAAATTTTATCTTTGGACTGTTCATTGCAGTGAATAAGGTTCTAGCATAATAAATAGTAATGATAAAGAAATAAAAAATATTATATCTTTCGAAAAATTAAAATTAAAATTAATTAATTCTATTCTTAATCTTATAAAAAAATTGGAGCAATTGTATATCGAAATATAATAATATATTTGTTAATATATTAATAGAGGAAAATAGCGATAAAATATCTCAGATGCTTATTATTTTATATTTATTATTTATCTAATTATTTATCTAACGAATCTAATTAATTATTTATTTTCTTTACTTATCTAATTAACTACTGAGTAATTAAATATTTCAGAAGAATAATATTTTTTTATCTTTAGAAGGATCTGATTTTAAATTAAACCTTCCATTTCAACTTGGACAACGCTCCAATCTTCGTATGTCTCATTAAAATAAATAACATAATAGCATAAAATTGCAGTAATAGTATAATAGACTCTTCTTCTTACCTTCAACCATATATCCTCTTTATACATTTAAATGCGTTGAAATTATGAATCGAATGGATGGCTTTCGTCGTTTCACGTCATTTTTCACCAAGTTTTTTGACTAATATGCATGAAAATTCAACGTCACTTTGAAACTTAAATAACTACTAACAAATACTTGTGCACCTGTAACTACAAACACAAATTAAATTAAATATTAAAGAATTGATTATTAATTGATTATGAAATTTTTCTCGCATGATATATGTCAATAATTACAAATTTCATTTGCAAATTCAACGTTTAACAAAACAAGAAAAATTCATTACACAATTAAAAAATATTTAGTTACACAATTTTTGTTACAATTTTTAAATTAAACAAATACATACAAAAAATAAAAATGTCAAAAGTTCATAAATATTATTTTTATATAAATATTATTATTATTATTATTATTATTATTATTATTATTATTATATGTTAAATATATATTTATTACTAAATGAAAATTTTGCATAAGAAATTAATTGTTCAATTTGTTTTGATTTTTTTTTTCTCTAGATTTGCTTAGAATTTAAGAAATCATTAATAATTAATTAATTTTTTTAATTTAATTTCTTTTGTAATAAAAATTATTAATTAAAAATTAAAAATTTTTCATAAAAAATTTACCAATAATTAAATACTAGTCACGAAACAAAAAATTTTTCACAAGAAATTCCTTTCTTTTCCTAAAAAAATTAAGAATAAAAATATTTATTTCTGTTGTGTAAAAAAATATTAATTCAAAAATCCCTAATCAAAAATATCCCACAAAGGAACCTTCTATTATTTCGCTACTTCCCCCAAGATCACCGAGAAATTCGATGTAATTAAAATAATAATTTTTAATTAAAGCAAAGCATCAAACAATAAAATTAATCATTGCTTTATCTCCTTACGAGCGTACGTAATTATATTAACGCAATTAACGAACCCCTCGCGTTCCTCGAGCGAGACGTGCGCTTATGCGTGTTCGACGTCCGAGGGAGCGTCGCCGTCAGATCGAGCAGCTGCGTGAAACACCCGGCTGGACGGAGAGACCCATGTATACTCTTCAGGTATAAATGCATTAATGCTCTTCCTCCCGGACTTCATTTTTACCCACCGCCTTTCGTTCGCCGTGGATCAATCGAAAATTGATTGGAAGAGGAGATAAGAATCTGCAATTTGGCCGTACAAGAAGCAGCAGACTCGCGAACCGGAGAGGAGAGCGAAGGTTACTCGAGTGTCGAATAATTATCGAGCGACGTGATATGGAATATATATATATATGTGTGTGTGTGTATTATATGTACAAGGGATCATCGATGCTCGTTGGTTTGAAATAATTGACGGCTGAGAGTCATAGTGATCGGTATAAGACAGATTATTACCATTTTTTTGCAAGTTGATTCATCATGGCCGCTTCGAGTTTGTTATTTTAAATCGAGACTTATATTTTTTCGATATTATGAAAATACACTTTAACTGAGAAAAGATAATTAAGTTGAAATTATGTATAATATAGTGAAATTATAAGGATGATATATGATTAACTCAAGTTAACAATTTTAACTTACACTTATTTGATCAGAAAAGATAATTGAAAAGTGATATATTTAAAATTATAATACATAAAAGAATTGTTAATGTGTATAATGATTCATTGCATAAATTTTTTATATGTATATTTTTATATATATCAGTTATTTTTTTTTTATGTAGACATATATATACAGACATAAAATCTCCATAATTCTTCAAATCTCTCCAAATTTCTCAATTCAAAACACTCAATTTTTTTTTAATTACAAAAAATATTTTAGTCATTGAAGCTAATATTTAATTTATTATATTATTAATATAATAAATTAATATTATATTATTAATATTTTAGTCATTTGTAAACTTAAACAGCATTGATTTAAATTACGACAATTAAGCTAATTTTTTATTTAAATTCTGTATTCCTTTCTGTTTCCCTTCTCTAAATTATCTCTAGTAATTAATCTCTAAATATTATCTTCATAATTATGAATATAACATAGATAAAAATAACTTATATAAAATACATAATTATAAAATAAAACATAATAAAATGTATAATGAATAAAAACATATCGTATAAAAAACACATATAAACTATATAAGAACATTTTAGACTTTCATGTAATAATTTCAAATTTTTAGGTTGTATCAGAGATTCGAATATAAATAAGTACGAGTTGTTTTCTGTCGAAGCAGTCGCACGAAAGCGTACGAAGGACAAGCATACCGGAA